>NW_026891628.1:0-33621 GCF_015708825.2 Lethenteron reissneri
TCATCGTCATCATCGTCATCGTCATCATCGTCGTCATCGTCATCATCGTCATCATCATCAACATTGTCATCATCGTCGTCAGATCACACACTCAATCACCACCCACACTCACCACCCACACTCACCACCCACACCACACACCACCACCACACTCACCACACTCACCACACTCACCACACACATCACCACCCACCACACCACCACACCACCACCCACACACACCACCCACACTCACCACACACACTCACCACACACACTCACCACCACACTCACACACACACACACCACACACACACTCACCACCCACTCACCACCCACACTCACCACACACTCACCACCCACTCACCACACTCACCACACACATCACCCACACTCACCACCCACATCACCACCCACACTCATCACCACACCTCACCACCACACTCACCACACTCACCACCCACAGTCATCACCCACACTCACCACCCACACTCACAACCCACACTCACCACCCACACTCACCGCCCACACTACCACACTCACCACCCACACTCACCACCCACACTCACCCACACTCACCAGCCACACCACCACACACACTCACCACACTCACACCACACACCACCACACTACCACCACACCACCCACACTGACCACACTCACCACCCACACTCACCACCCACACTCACCACCCACACTTACCACACTCACCACCCACACTCACCACCCACACTCACCACCCACACTCACCAGCCACACTCACCACCCACATTCACCACACTCACACCACACACACTCACACTCACACTCACCACACCACCCACATGACCACACTCACCACCCACACTCACCACCCACACTCACCACACTCACACCACACACACTCACCACTCACACTCACCACACCACCCACTTACCACACTCACCACCCACACTCACCACCCACACTGACCACCCCACTCACCACCCACACTCACCACACATACTCACCACCCACACCACCACACTCACCACCCACACTCACCACATTGACTCACCACACACACCACCACACACCACTCACCACCCACTCACCACCCACACTCACCACACTCACCACACACCACTCACCACCCACACTAACCCCACACACTAACCACACACACTCACCACCCACACTCACCACACACTCACCACTCACACTACCCACACTCACCACACTCACCACCCACACTCACCACCCACATCACCACCCCACTCACCACCCACACTCACCGCACTCACCACACACTCACCACACACACCACACACACTCACCACACTCACTCACCGCCCACACTCACCGCCCACACTCACCGCCCACACTCACCGCCAATCACCACACACTCACCACCCACACTCACCACCCACACTCACCACCCACACTCACCACCCACAATCACCCACCCACACTCACCACACTCACCCACACTCACTCACCACCCACACTCACCACCCACACTCACCCACCACACTCACCACACACACTCATCACCCACACTCACCACACTCACCACCCGTACTCACCACCCGCACTCACCACCACACACTCATCACCACATCACCACACTCACCACCCGTACTCACCACCCGCACTCACCACCCACACTCACCACCCACACTCACCACACACACTCACCACACAATGGACTAGAGCCTTGCCTAGCCACGTGTACGTGTGAAGAGTTAGGATAGAGATAAGAACAAGTTATAATGTAATAATGTGTACATATACATCTAGACCATTGTTTGTTTATCGATTGTTGTTGCTAATAAATAAGCGGACTCAACAGAACGCTGCAAATTGTGTTGGTTGTGGCGAGATGCTGCTGCCTGGGGTCTCAGGGACTGGGTCCAGATGTTGACTACCCTCGCCTGGTACACAGGAAGTCGTGGGTTAAATTCCGACCCTGGTGAGATGTTGACTACCTCGCCTGGTACACAGGGGGTCGTGGGTTAAATTCCGACCCTGGTGAGATGCTAACTACCTCGCCTGGTACACAGGAAGTCGTGGGTTAAATTCTGACCCTGGTGAGATGTTGATTACCTGGCCTGGTACACAGGAGGTCGTGGGTTAAATTCCGACCCTGGTGAGATGTTGACTACCTCGCCTGGGACACAGGAAGTCGTGGGTTAAATTCTGACCCTGATGAGATGTGACTACCTCGCCTGGTACACAGGAGGTCGTGGGTTAAATTCCGACCCTGGTGAGATGTTGACTACCTCGCCTGGTACACAGGAGGTCGTGGGTTAAATTATGACCTTGGTTAGATGTTGACTACCTCGCTGGTACACAGGAGGTCGTGTGTTAATTCCGATCCTGATGAGATGTTAACATACCTCGCCTGGTACACAGGAGGTCGTGGGTTAAATTCCGACCCTGATGAGATGTTGACTACCTCGCCTGGTTACGCAGTTGGTCGTGGGTTCGATCCCGACCCTGACGATGCCTGCTGTTGTATTTGGAGTCTGCGTCTCTCTCTCATCATCATCACCACAGTGGCTAGGAGATGTTAACTACCTCGCCTGGTATACAGGAGGTCGTGGGTTCCATCCCGACCCCTGACGATGCCTGCTGCTGCTGCTGTGTATTTGGAGTCTGCCAGCTTCGTGTCTCATCAGCAGAAGCAGAGACAGGCTCTGCTGAACCAACGCATGGTGAACTGCCCAGAGTTTGTCGTCAGATGCACCAAGCCTGGCACAGCAGTCAACCCATGGCACTGCTGGGCCTGTCCCGGACCTCCTCCTGCACCTAGCCTGGCACAGCAGTCAACCATGGCACCTGCTGGGTCTGTCCGTGACCTCCTCCTGCACCTAGCTGGCACAGGCAGTCAACCCCTGGCCACCTGCTGGGTCTGCCCCATGACCCTCCTCCTCCTGCACCTAGCCTGGCACAACAGTCAACCCATGGCAACTGCTGGGCCTGTCACGTGACCTCCTCCTGCACCTAGCCTGGCACAGCAGTCAACCCATGGCAACTGCTGGGCCTGTCTCGTGACCTCCTCCTGTACCTAGCCTGGCACAGCAGTCAACCCATGGCAACTGCTGGGCCTGTCTCGTCACCTCCTCCTGCACCTAGCCTGGCACAGCAGTCAACCCATGGCAACTGCTGGGCCTGTCACGTGACCTCCTCCTGCACCTAGCCTGGCACAGCAGTCAACCCATGGCAACTGCTGGGCCTGTCACGTGACCTCCTCCTGCACCTAGCCTGGCACAGCAGTCAACCCATGGCACCTGCTGGGCCTGTCCCGTGACCTCCTCCTGCACCTAGCCTGGCACAGCAGTCAACCCATGGCAACTGCTGGGCCTGTCACGTGACCTCCTCCTACACCTAGCCTGGCACAGCAGTCAACCCATGGCACTTGCTGGGTCTGTCACGTGACCTCCTCCTGCACCTAGCCTGGCACAGCAGTCAACCCATGGCAACTGCTGGCCTGTCCCGTGACCTCCTCCTGCACCTAGCCTGGCACAGCAGTCAACCCATGGCACCTGCTGGGTCTGTCCCGTGACCTCCTCCTGCACCTAGCCTGGCACAGCAGTCAACCCATGGCACCTGCTGGATCTGTCCCGTGACCTCCTCCTGCACCTAGCCTGGCACAGCAGTCAACCCATGGCACCGCTGGGTCTGTCCGCTGACCTCCTCCTGCACCTAGCCTGGCACAGCAGTCAACCCCTGGCAACTGCTGGGCCTGTCCCGTGACCTCCTCCTGCACCTAGCCTGGCACAGCAGTCAACCCATGGCACCTGCTGGGCCTGTCCCGTGACCTCTCCCTGCACCTAGCCTGGCACAGCAGTCAACCCATGGCACCTGCTGGGCCTGTCCCGTGACCTCCTCCTGCACCTAGCCTGGCACAGCAGTCACCCATGGCACCTGCTGGGCCTGTCACGTGACCTCCTCCTGCACCTAGCCTGGCACAGCAGTCAACCCATGGCACCTGCTGGGCCTGTCACGTGACCTCCTCCTGCACCTAGCCTGGCACAGCAGTCAACCATGGCACCTGCTGGGCCTGTCACGTGACCTCCTCCTGCACCTAGCCTGTCCTTGTGGAAGAGATAGTATATGACACGTTCGTCATCTGGCCACATGGCCGACCAGCTTTGAACCAATTCCTCAACCACATCAATTCCATTCACCATGGAGGTGGAAAAGGATGGCAAGCCATCATTCTTGGGTGTTTTAATCGATGGCTCAATGGGCCATTCTGTCTACAGGAAAGCCACCCATACGGACGCCTACCTAAAACCTGGCTCCCACCACCATCCATCCATCCCAGGAAGAATTCCCTCATCAAAACTCTACACCATAGAGCTCGTTGCATTTCCGACCATCATCACGCCTAGCCAGTGAACTGGAACATGTACAGCAAGCTCTCAAGACGAACGGATATTCAGACTACACAATCCGTAAAGCTATCACCCCAACCGTTGGAAAGGACCATCTTGAGGACTCAATCAAAACCATCACCTTGTCATACATAGCAGGGGTCACCAAACAGATTTCCAAAATCAAGAGCAAACACAAGATCCAGGTTCGATTTAACACAGTACGTAAAATTCGTGATCTGATCTCATCTGTGAAGAATGTGATCCCTGACGTGCAATACCCCGGCGTCTTCAAACCAAGCTGTGTATGCGGCAGTAGTTACATTGGGGAAACTAAGCGACATGTCTCGGACCGTGTTCGTGAACACAAGGCAGATCTGAAACACGGTAGGACCAATACCTCGGCCGTGGCTGATCATTGTTTTAATGCGGTGGGCTCACGCGAGATTGATTTCTCGAAGACGAAGGTGCTTTGCAAACCCACTCGCTATAAACAAAGATTTGTTCATGAAGCCATCCATATACACAGACACAATTTCAGCCGAGAAGATGGTTACAAACTTAGCAATCGTTGGAAGGACGTTATCAACCAGTTCTTCATAACTGGCTGTGATGTTCCCATCCTGCCACCTTCAAATGTTAATTGTCGTTTACAGCTCTCCGATTTTACATTAACAGGTTAAATTTCTCACACCAACACAGCCACCTCCGCGCTCCGACCTCGATGAGACGGTGGCTCTGAGATCTCACATTGACATGCTAATCTTTACCTGGCAGCCCTTTAATTGGTCGAAACCCACCACTAAGGCCGTCGCTGCCCATCACTCACATTAACATCGGCTGCTCTGCCCACGCTGCTGATGTGGTGCCACCGCGGATTAAGGCTGATCCACCGGAGGGTAGGGAGTGCACATTCGTACGGCGACGTGCGCCTGCAGGGGCGCGCGTGTGCACGCAGCCACCTCCGCATTAGCGGTGGTGTACGGGGGGAGTGCGTCAGAGATCGCAACCAGGTACCCGATACCCGTACCCTACCCGATACCCGGTTACCCGTACCCGGCCGGGTACGGGTACCCGTTTGCGACCCTGGTGCGGCCGAGTACGGGTACGGGTAGGCCGTGAGTCACTGGTGAGTCACCGTTTGTCACTCATTTCCCAACGTCTTGTCTCTTCTCACAATTCAAGTTCCTAGAATCAACCCACCCGCGCCTATAACATGGCTTCATCCCAGAGGTCGCAATCAGGTACCCGATACCCGTACCTTACCCGTGTCCGGCCGGGTACGGGTAGGGTACGGGTACGGCCGGGTACGGCCGCACCCGTTTGCGACCCTGGTGCGGCCGGGTACGGGTACGGGTAAGGAATCAAAACCCGTTTGCGACCTCTGGAGTGCGTGTGGGATAACTCGGGGTGGTGGTGAGCCAGCCACTTTGCCGTGTCCCTCAGAGAGGGCGCTGGTGCGGGGGGGAGGGGCCGATCAGCGGGGCCCGGCGAGAAGTGGCCGAGCAGGAGGGGGGAGTGGAGGGGGTGTGACGTCACACCCCACACTGACACGTGGGAGACGGCCATTTTAAACCTTTATAGACAGTTTGCCGAGCCCTGGACTTTGCGGAAGCCCATGATCTTGTCCTCGCCAACACCTTCTTCAGGAAGAGACCGTCCCATCTCATTACGTACGCCAGTGGTGGGAGATCAACTAAAATTGATTACTGGCTTGTCAAGCGGGATAAGCTGAAAACTGTGACAAACACTAAAGTCATACCATCGGACAACATCGCCCCACAGCATCGCATCCTGGCCATGGACATAAAAATGGACATTGGCCAGCGACATCGCCCACCAACAACTGGACAGCAGCGAATTAAGTGGTGGCGGATGAAGGAATGCAAGGATCAGCTGAGAGTCGCCTTTAATCAGATTGACGTGAACATCAACCGACCAGCGAATGTGATTTGGGAAGATCTTGCCGGCCAACTGTGCACAGCAGCAACGGAAGCACTGGGGCTAACTAAGCCGGGAAAACACTTCATTGACAAGCAAATATGGTGGTGGAACGAAGAAGTTCAGCTAGCAGTGAAAGAGAAGAAGCTAGCTTTCAAGAAGTGGCGTCAAACGCTCGCAGATCTGGATTACCAACAATACAGAAACTGCAAATCGGCAATAAAGTGAGTAGTTGCAGCGGTGAAATTAGCTCAATACGACCAACTGTATGTCGAACTGGACACCCCAGAAGGTGCCAATAAGATCTATCGACTGGCAGAGGCGCGCCATCGTTCGACTCAGGATATTGGTCAGGTCAAATGCATAAAGGATGAGAATCACAGCGCTCTCAGAGACCCGCCCGCCATCCTTCAACGCTGGAGCGACTACTTCTCTGGAATCTGCAACCAGGAATTTCCCCACCCACCTATTATTAGCGCTGAACACGTCATCGGTCCGGTTCCACCTATCACCATCACCGAAGTGGAACAAGCTATCAAGAGAATGAAGAATGGGAAAGCGACTGGCCCGGACGATGTACCTGCTGAGGCCTGGAAGATCCTTGGCAGGCAGGGTGCTGCCCTCCTTACCCAACTCTTCAGCACCATCACGAGCACCGGTGAGGTCCCAGAAGCCTGGTCGACCAGCACGACGGTTCCAATTTGGAAGGGTAAAGGGGACGTGGCAGAATGCTCGAATTACAGGCCAATCCGGCTCCTGTGTCATGCGATGAAGATCTTTGAGCGAGTTTTCGACACGAGGATTAGAAACATCATCACCCTATCACCCAACCAATGCGGCTTCGTCAAAGGATGTGGCACTACGGACGCCATCTTCGCGGCGAGGCTCCTGCTGGAGAGGCACAGAGAGAAGAACAAAGCTGTGCACGTGTCGTTCCTCGACCTTGAAAAGGCATTTGACAGGGTCCCCCACGACCTCATCTGGCACTCGCTTCGATCCCATGGAGTCCCTGAAACCTACGTGCATTGGGTGCAACTCCTATACAAGAACGTCACCAGTGCAGTCAGGTGTGCAGTGGGCATATCACCGCCATTTCCCATCAGCGTTGGAGTGCACCAAGGATCGGCCCTGTCTCCACTCCTGTTTATCCTGTGCATGGACACGATCACTGCCGACCTGCACACGTCCCTTCCATGGTCAATTCTCTACGCGGATGACGTCCTCCTCTCAGATGAAGAGAGAGAAGAAGTGGAAAGACAAACGCGCCTGTGGAAGGAACGTTTGGACGAACACGGGATGAGGTTCAACATCAAAAAGACGGAGTATATGGAGTGTGGCCCCCAAACCGACGGCACCATCAGTATTGACGGAGAAGATCTGAAGAAAGTGACGGACTTTAAGTACCTGGGCTCCACCATCAGCTCAGATGGTAGCATCACGAGTGATGTGAGGTCACGAGTCAATGCGGCGTGGATGAAATGGAGGCAAGTCACCGGAGTCCTCTGTGATCGGAAAATGCCGGATAGGCTAAAGGGAAAACTATACAAGACCATCGTCCGACCGGTGGCACTCTATGGATCCGAGTGCTGGCCAGCCACAACTGTACACGAACAAGCTCTCCACACCATGGAGGATGCTCAGATGGAGCCTCGGGCTCACTCGATGGGATCGTGTCAGGAACGAAGACGTTCGGAAGCGACTTGGTGTGGCCCCCATTGCGGACAAGATGCTTGAGGCAAGGCTTCGGTGGTACGGCCATGTGATGCGAAGTGAAGAGTCATCAGTGGCCAAGACTGCCGTGCGTATTGAGCCAGAGGGCCGCCGTCCACGCGGACGTCCGAAGAAGCGATGGATGGACCGAATAAAGGAAGACGTGAAGACGGTCAACGCATCCCCTGAAGATGCCCTGGACCGAGCCAAATGGAGAAGACAATGCCGAAAAGCGGACCCTGCGCCACAGCGGGAACAACGCTAGGAAGAAGAAGATAGACAGTTTGCCATTAGAAGCTCCTCCCCTTTTCATGACGACGTCCGCTTGTGTTGCGATTGAAAGGTCATAATTTTTCGATTTCAAGCTTTCGTGACTGCAGGGATTCATCTTCTTGGTTCTTTCGGTAAAGTCATCACGTAGAAAGGAAATAATAAAATAATAAAAATAAAACAAATCATTCTCACGACGTTTCGGCCACAACGCATTCCACAAGTAGTACTAATCCCATATCTGCATTTCCCATAAATATGCTAAATTCCTCTTGATATGCAAATTCTTTTGTCAAGGCGCTCTTCCCCCTCCAACCCAGCTTAAATAGACGCTCCAAGACTGGTGGTGTTTCATTCAGACGCTGTCTCCCCGACAGACCTGTTCTCCACCTGAGGATGACGGCTGCTTGCGTTGTGGACGAAACGTCGTGAGAATAATTTTATTATGTTTTATTTTTATTATTTTATTACTTCCCTTCTACGTGACTTTACCGAAAGAACCAGGAAGAGGCTTATGTCATGTAGGGAATGTGGAGGGCTGGTAACGTGGGAGCCTATGGGAGCTCTATGGGAGTGGCCGGCGAGGGTGATTGTAATGCGTAGTGTGGATAGGTATGGATGCTTATGTCATGTAGGAAATATGGAGGGCTGGTAACGTGGGAGCCTATGGGAGCTCTATGGGAGTGGCCGGTGAGGGTGATTGTAATGCGTAGTGTGGATAGGTAGGGATGCTTATGTCGTGTAGGGAATATGGAGGGCTGGTAACGTGGGAGCCTATGGGAGCTCTATGGGAGTGGCCGGCGAGGGTGATTGTAATGCGTAGTGTGGATAGGTATGGATGCTTATGTCATGTAGGAAATATGGAGGGCTGGTAACGTGGGAGCCTATGGGAGCTCTATGGGAGTGGCCGGTGAGGGTGATTGTAATGCGTAGTGTGGATAGGTAGGGATGCTTATGTCGTGTAGGGAATATGGAGGGCTGGTAACGTGGGAGCCTAAGGGAGCTCTATGGGAGTGGCCGGTGAGGGTGATTGTAATGCGTAGTGTGGATAGGTAGGGATGCTTATGTCGTGTAGGGAATGTGGAGGGCGGGTAACATGGGAGCCTATGGCAGTAGCTAGCGAAGGTGATTGCAATTTGTAGTGTGGATAAGTAACATCTCATCAGGGTCGAAATTGAACCCACGACCTCCTGTGTACCTGGCGAGGTAGTCAACATCTCATCAGGGTCGGAATTGAACCCACGACCTCCTGTGTACCAGGCGAGGTAGTCAACATCTCATCAGGGTCGGAATTGAACCCACGACCTCCTGTGAACCAGGCGAGGTAGTCAACATCTCACCAGGGTCGGAATTTAACCCACGACCTCCTGTGTACCAGGCGAGGTAGTCAACATCTCACCAGAGTCGGAATTTAACCCACGACCTCCTGTGTACCAGGCGAGGTAGTCAACATCTCACCAGGGTCAGAATTTAACCCACGACCTCCTGTGTACCAGGCGAGGTAGTCAACATCTCACCAGGGTCAGAATTTAACCCACGACCTCCTGTGTACCAGGCGAGGTAGTCAACATCTCACCAGGGTCAGAATTTAACCCACGACCTCCTGTGTACCAGGCGAGGTAGTCAACATCTCACCAGTCGGAATTTAACCCACGACCTCCTGTGTACCAGGCGAGGTAGTCAACATCTCACCAGGGTCAGAATTTAACCCACGACCTCCTGTGTACCAGGCGAGGTAGTCAACATCTCACCAGGGTCAGAATTTAACCCACGACCTCCTGTGTACCAGGCGAGGTAGTCAACATCTCACCAGGGTCAGAATTTAACCCACGACCTCCTGTGTACCAGGCGAGGTAGTCAACATCTCACCAGGGTCGGAATTTAACCCACGACCTCCTGTGTACCAGGCGAGGTAGTCAACATCTCACCAGGGTCGGAATTTAACCCACGACCCCCTGTGTACCAGGCGAGGTAGTCAACATCTGGACCCAAGTCACCTGAGACCCCAGGCAGCAGCATCTCGCCACAACAAACACAATTGCAGCGTTCTGTTGAGTCCGCTTATTTATTAGCAACAACAATCGATAAACAAACAATGGTCTAGATGTATATGTACACATTATTACATTGTAACTTTTTCTTATCTATATCCTAATTCTTCACACGTACACGTGGCTAGGCAGGCTCTAGTCCATTGTGTGGTGAGTGTGGTGGTGAGTGCGGGTGGTGAGTACGGGTGGTGAGTGTGTGTGGTGAGTGGTGAGTGTGGGTGGTGAGTGCGGGTGGTGAGTACGGGTGGTGAGTGCGGGTGGTGGGTGTGGTGAGTGTGGGTGGTGAGTGTGGTGAGTGTGGGTGGTGAGTGTGTGTGGTGAGTGTGTGTGGTGAGTGAGTGGTGAGTGTGGGTGGTGAGTGTGGTGAGTGTGGGTGGTGTGGTGAGTGTGGGTGGTGTGGTGAGTGTGGGTGGTGAGTGTGGGTGGTGAGTGAGTGTGGGTGGTGAGTGAGTGTGGGTGGTGAGTGTGGTGGTGAGTGAGTGTGGGTGGTGAGGTGAGTGTGGGTGGTGAGTGTAGGTGGTGTGGTGAGTGTGGGTGGTGAGTGTGGGTGGTGGGTGTGGTGAGTGTGGTGAGTGTGGATGGTGTGGTGAGTGAGTGTGGTGAGTGTGGGTGGTGAGTGTGGGTGGTGTGGTGAGTGTGAGTGGTGAGTGTGTGTGGTCAGTGAGTGTTGGTGAGTGTGGGTGGTGTGAGTGTGTGTGGTGAGTGGGGTGGGGAGTGTGGTGAGTCTGGTGGTGAGTGTGGTGAGTGTGGGTGGTGAGTGTGGGTGGAGATTGTGGCTGGTGAGTGTGGGTGGTGAGTGTGGGTGGTGTGGTGAGGTGTGGTGGTGTGGTGAGTGTGGGTGGTGAGTGTGGGTGGTGAGTGTGGGTGGTGAGTGTGGGTGGTGTGGTGAGTGTGTGTGGTGTGGTGAGTGTGGGTGGTGAGTGTGGGTGGTGAGTGTGGGTGGTGTGGTGAGTGTGGGTGGTGAGTGTGGGTGGTGAGTGTGGTGAGTGTGGGTGGTGAGTGTGGGTGGAGATTGTGGCTGGTGAGTGTGGGTGGTGAGTGTGGGTGGTTTGGTGAGTGTGGGTGGTGTGGTGAGTGTGGGTGGTGTGGTGAGGTGTGGTGGTGAGTGTGGGTGGTGATGTGGGTGGTGTGGTGAGTGTGGGTGGTGTGGTGAGTGTGGGTGGTGAGTGTGGGTGGTGAGTGTGGGTGGTGTGGTGAGTGTGGGTGGTGAGTGTGGGTGGTGAGTGTGGGTGGTGGGTGAGTGTGAGTGGTGAGTGTGTGTGGTCAGTGAGTGTGGTGAGTGTGGGTGGTGAGTGTGTGTGGTGAGTGTGGGTGGTGAGTGTGGTGAGTCTGGGTGGTGAGTGTGGTGAGTGTGGGTGGTGAGTGTGGGTGGAGATTGGGCTGGTGAGTGTGGGTGGTGAGTGTGGGTGGTGTGGTGAGTGGGGTGGTGTGGTGAGTGTGGGTGGTGAGTGTGGGTGGTGAGTGGGGTGGTGAGTGTGGGTGGTGTGGTGAGTGTGGGTGGTGTGGTGAGTGTGGTGGTGAGTGTGGGTGGTGAGTGTGGTGTGGTGGGTGAGTGTGGGTGGTGAGTGTGGGTGGTGAGTGTGGTGAGTGTGGGTGGTGAGTGTGGGTGGAGATTGTGGCTGGTGAGTGTGGGTGGTGAGTGTGGGTGGTTTGGTGAGTGTGGGTGGTGTGGGGTGTGGGTGGTGTGGTGAGTGTGGGTGGTGAGTGTGGGTGGTGAGTGTGGGTGGTGTGGTGAGTGTGGGTGTGTGGTGAGTGTGGGTGGTGAGTGTGGGTGGTGAGTGTGGGTGGTGTGGTGAGTGTGGTGGTGAGTGTGGGTGGTGAGTGTGGTGAGTGTGGGTGGTGAGTGTGGGTGGTGTGCTGAGTGTGGGTGGTGTGGTGAGTGTGGGTGGTGAGTGTGGGTGGTGAGTGTGGGTGGGTGAGTGTGGGTGGTGAGTGTGGGTGGTGAGTGGGGTGGGGAGGGGTGGTGAGTGAGTGTGGGTGGTGAGCGTGGGTGGTGAGTATGTTTGGTGAGTGTGTGTGGTGAGTGTGGTGAGTGTGAGTGAGGGTGGTGAGTGTAGTGGTGAGTGTGGGTGGTGAGTGTGGGTGGTTGAGTGTGAGTGGTGAGTGTGGTGAGTGTGGGTGGTGAGTGTGAGTGGTGAGTGTGGTGAGTGTGGCGGTGAGTGAGGGTGGTGAGTGTGGGTGGTGAGTGTGGGTCCACTCCGCTACTCTGCCGTGGGGCCGCCCACCACAGAGCATCAGGCGTCTGAGGAGCGAGCGGACTGAGCGTAGCGCCCTGCCCACACGCGCCATGACCCCTCGCTCCCTTTCCTCCTTCTCCTCCTCGTCGTTGTCGTCATCCTCCTCCTGCGTCTCCACCACCTCCACCACCTCCGTCCTCTCTCCAAAGGTCTGAGTGAGCGGTGACTATGACGATGATGATGACGATGATGATGATGACGATGGGAGCTTCTTCTGCGGCTCCGCTCTGTGGAGAGAGAGAGGCAGCAGCACCACAGCAGCGCATCATCATCAACGACATCGTCATCATCGTCATCAACATCATCATCATCGTCATCATCATCGTCGTCGTCGTCAACATCATCATCAACATCATCATCACATCATTATCAACATCATCATCAACATCATCATCAACATCGTCATCATCAACATCATCATCAACATCATCATCAACATCGTCATCATCAACGTCATCATCATCGTCGTCGTCGTCAGCATCAGACTCACAGAGACCCACACTCATACAGACCCATACAGATCTACAGAGACCGATACTCATAGAGACCCATATTCAGAGACCCATACTAACAGAGCCCATATAGACCCCAGAGTCCCATACTCATAGAGACCCATACAGACCCACCGAGACCCATAATCACAGAGACCCATAGACCCACAGAGACCCACACAGACCCACAGAGACCCACACAGACCCACACAGACCCACAGAGACCCACACAGACCCACACAGACCCACAGAGACCCACAGAGACCCACAGAGACCCACAGACCCACAGAGACCCACAGAGACCCATAGATCCACAGAGACCCATAGTGACCCACAGAGACCCATAGACCCACAGAGACCCACAGAGACCCATAGACCCACGTAGACCAGAAGTGACTTGGCCATCTCAGCTGATAGCCGAATCAAGTGGGCTGATAACATCATCATCATCATCTGCATCATAGCGGCAGTCAAATACTCGAAGTGCGTGACGCCGATTCTCAACGTGGAGGAGGAAATCTGGAGGACCCTGAGAAGAATCCACGCCGTGACCACCACGGGGACAGAAACGCAGACTGCAGATATACAGCAGCAGCAGCAGGCATCGTCAGTGTCGGTATCGAACCCACGACCTCCTGCGTACCAGGCGAGGTACACAGAGAGAGGCTCACCGTGGCTCAGCAGCTGCAGAGCCCTGCACTGGAGTGGTGCTGCTGCTGATGGTGGTGGTGGCCCAGTTGGTGGTGTCGGGCCAGGTGGTGGTGGTGGCCCAGTTGGTGGTGTCGGGCCAGGTGGTGGTGGTGGCACAGATGGTGGCGGTGGTGGGAGTAGCGCTGATGGTGGTGGTGGTGGTGGCCTGGGTGGTGGTGGTGGTGGGGGTGGCCCTGATGGTGGCTCTGCTGCTGCTGCTGCTGCTGCTGGTGGTGGCCCTGATGGTGCTGCTGCTGCTGTGGTGGTGGCCCTGATGCTGCTGCTGCTGGCTGCTGTGGTGGTGGCTCTGCTGCTGCTGGTGGTGGTGGTGGTGGCCCTGATGCTGCTGCTGCTGGTGGCTCTGCTGCTGCTGCTGGTGGTGGGGGTGCCCCGGATGGTGGTTGCTGGTGCTGGTGGTGGTGGTTTGTAGCCAGCTGTGAACCACGCCTGTTCCGGCGTCATGCGGAGATTGGGATCCCATCTGGTGGTGGGAGGAGGAGGAGGAGAGGCACACCACGTGGTGGACAGGGGCAAGGTGAGCAGATGTGACAGGGTGGGAGGTGGGGGGAGAGTGGGGAGATGGTGGCGTGGGGGGAGGGGGGGTAGAGATTGAGAGGGGGGGAGGGAGTGGTGGTGGGTGGTGAGTGGGTGGCAGAGCTGTAGTAAGGTAGGGCACTGATAAGGTGTTGACAGGTGGTGAGTGGGGAGGAGTGAGTGAGTGGGGTTGAGTGAGTGAGTGGGGGTGAGTGAGTGGGGGTGATTGAGTGAGTGGGGTTGATGAGTGAGTGAGTGTGGGTGAGTGAGTGAGTGAGTGGGGGATGATTGAGTGAGTGGGGTTGAGTGAGTGAGTGGGGGTGAGTGAGTGGGGGTGAGTGAGTGAGTGAGTGGGGTTGAGTGAGTGAGTGAGGTGGGGTGAGTGAGTGAGTGAGTGAGTGGGGTATGAGTGAGTGAGTGGGGATGAGTGAGTGAGTGGGGGTGTGTGAATGGTGTTGAGTGAGTGAGTGAGTGGGGTTGAGTGAGTGAGTGGAGATGAGTGAGTAAGTGGGGATGAGTGAGTGAGTGGGGGGAGTGAGTGAGTGAGTGAGTGGGAGATGAGGTGAGGTGAGTGGGGATGAGTGAGTGGGGATAGTGAGTGGGGGTGAGTGATGTGGGGATAAGCGGGTGGGGGTGAGTGAGTGGGGGTGAGCGAGTGGGAATGAGTGAGTGAGTGAGGATAGTGGTGTGAGGATGAGCGAGTGGGGGCGAGTCGGGTGAGCGAGGGGGTGAGCGAGGGGTGAGTGTGGTTCGTACTGGAGGCAGCGGCTGACAAAGTCCACCAGCTGAGGGTGGTGTCCCTGCAGTGCGCGGTGCAGGGACAGGCTGCCAGGTGGCCTCTGCTGGGACACGTTGTAGGGGAGACCCTCAGGGTCTGCAGAGAGACAGAGACGCACGCAAAGTCACCCGCCAGCACATCGCCCACATACCCAGTCAGCCACTTGACTACCCACCTTCATACCAACTCACCTACCTACTCACCTACATATCAACTCACCCACCCACCCACTCACGTACCCCACCCACTAACCCACTCACTCAGCCACCCACTGACTCCCTTACCTACTCACCTTCCCAACCACTCACTCATCCACCTACTCACCCACTCACCTACCCACCCACTATTCCACTTACTCACTCACCCACTCACCTACCTACTCACCCACCCAATCACTCACCCACCCACTCACCCACTCACCCACCCACTCACCCACCCATTCACCCACTCACCCACCCACTCACCCACCCACTCACCCACCCACTCACCCACCCACTCACCCACCCACTCACCTACCTACTCACCTACCCAACCACTCACCCACCCACCCACTCACCCACTCACCCACCCACTCACCCACCCACTCACCCACCCACTCACCCACCCACTCACCTACCCACCCACCTGCTCACACACCCACCTATGCTTCCTAGCGACCGCTACAGAAAGCCCCAAACCCCACCCCACCCCCCACCTCCGGCATATTCAGAGACCCCCCCCAGCACCCCCCCCAACCCCTCCCCACAAAATAACCCTATAAGAGCCTCACTGCCACCGCCAGCTAACAAGACGGAATGGGTCACATCGCTGGCGCCAGCTGCCCGAGCCTTGGACTCACCAAAGTAATTTGACCACTCATCCACTTAACTACCCACCTTCCTATCCACCTACATACCCACTCACCCACCCACTCATCCACTCACCCACCCACTCACCTCACTCACTCATCTACCTACTCACCCACCCACTCACCTACCCACTCACCCACCCTCCCACTCACCCACCCTCCCACTCACCTACCCACCCACTCACCTACCTACTCACCTACCCAACAACTCACTCATCCACCCACTCACCCACCCACTCACCCACTCACCTACCGACTCACCTACCCAAAAACTCACCCACTCATCCACCCACTCACCCACCCACTCACCTACCCACTCACCTACCCAACAACTCACCCACCCACTCACCTACCTACTCACCTACCCAACAACTCACCCCACCCACTCATCTACCCACCCACCCACTCACCTACCTACTCACCTACCCAACAACTCACTCACCCACCCACTCACCTACCCCACCCACTCACCTACCTACTCACCTACCCAACAAGTCACTCACCCACCCACCCACTCACCCACCAACTCACCTACCTACTCACCTACCCACCCACTATTCCACCCACTCACCCACCCACTCACGTAGCCACCCACTCACCTACCCAACAACTCACTCACCCACCACTCACCTACCTACTCACCTACCCAACAACTCACCCACCCACTCACCCACCCCCTCACCTACCCAACAACTCACTCACCCACCCAACAACTCACTCACCCACCCACTCACCTACCTACTCACCTACCCAACAACTCACTCACACACCCACTCACCCATCCACCCACTCACCCACCCACCACCCACTCACCCACCCACCCACTCACCTACCCATCCACCCGCTCACTCACACACCAGCCTGCCGAGCCTTCGACTCACCAAAGTAAAGTGTCCTGTTAGGGGCTTCGTCCACCATCTTTGTCGAGGGCATGCCCAGGATCTGCACGTGGTTTCAGACGAAGACCAAAGGAGGGGGAGGAGGGGGAGGAGGGAGAGGAGGGAGAGGAGGAGGGGGAGGAGGAGGAGGGGGGGGGAGGAGGAGGGGGAGGAGGGGGGAGGAGGTAGGGGAGGAGGAAGAGGAGGAGGGAAGGGAGGAGGAGGAGGAGGAGGAGGAGGGAAAGGAGGAGAAGGAGGGGGGAGGAGGAGGAAGGGGGGTTACAGCCGGTGTAGCCTCAGCGGGCCCATTGTGGCCGTGAGAGGGAATCAAATTCTATGCGTGTGGGTCGCTGTGGGTCTGTATGGGTCTCTGTGGGTCTGTATTGGTCTCTGTGGGTCTGTATGGGTCTCTGTGGGTCTGTATGGGTCTCTGTGGGTCTGTATTGGTCTCTGTGGGTCTGTATGGGTCTCTGTGGGTCTGTATGGGCCCTGTATGGGTCTCTGTGGGTCTGTATGGGTCTCTGTGGGTCTGTAGGGTCTCTGTGGGTCTGTATGGGCCTGTATGGGTCTCTGTGGGTCTGTATGGGTCTCTATGAGTATGGGTCTCTGTGGGTCTGTATGGGTCTGTATGGGTCTCTGTGGGTCTGTATGGGTCTCTGTGGGTCTGTATGGGTCTCTCTGAGTATGGGTCTCTGTGGGTCTGTATGGGTCTCTGTGGGTCTGTATGGGTCTGTATGGGTCTCTGTGGGTGAGTATGGTCTCTGTGCAGACCAACAGAGACCCATAGAGACCTGCCTGCCCACCCACCACACCCCACCGTACCCACCCACAGCCCCGTACCTCGATGCAGCAGTGCAGGTGCCTCTCATATGTCCGTGAGTCAAAGAGATCCTTGCCGGTGGCCATCTCGGCCACGGTGCAGCCCAGCGCCCACATGTCCACAGCGCACGTGACCTGGTAGCCCAGCGGCAACTCGGGGACATGTAGGGCAACGTCCCACCCACGGTTTGGGCTGCACAACAACAACAGCAACAACAATGACAACAACAACGACAATGAATATGAAGTAGAGGTCATCCCAGATTGTCTTCACCAGAGGTACCGTGACCCATCACTACCACCACCACGACCACCACCACCACTACCACCACTACCACCACCACCACTACCACCACTACCACCACCACCACTACCACCCACCACTACCACCACCACCACTACCATTACCACCACCACTACTACCACCACCACTACCATTACCACCACCACTACTACCACCACCACTATCACCACCACTATCACCACCACTACCACCACCACTACCACCACTACCACCACTACCACCCAGAGGTCGCAAACGGGTTTTGATCCTTACCCGTACCCGGCCGCACCAGGGTCGCAAACGGGTCCCTGTACCCGATAACCCGGCCGGGGACGGGTACAGGTATCCATTTGCGACCCTGGTGCGGCGGGTACGGGTACGGGTAGACCGTGAGTCACTGGGTGAGTCACCGTTTGTCACTCATTTCCCAACATCTTGTCTCTTCTCACAATTCAAGTTCCTAGAATCAACCCACCCGCGCCTGCAACGTGGCTTCATCCCAGGAGGTTGCAATGGGGTACCTGATACCCGTACCCTACCCGTTACCCGGCCGGGTACGGGTACAGCCGGGTACGGGTACCCATTTGCGACCCTGGTGCGGCCGGGTACGGGTAGGGTAGGGTACGGGTAGGGTACGGGTACGAGGGGTAAGGAATCAAAACCCGTTTGCGAGCTCTGCAGCACAGCGGGTGGCGCTGTGCAAGTGGCGAATTGGAGCGTCCTGGTCACGTGACGCTGAACCTCACTGAGTGGCTGCGTCGGGTGGCGGCGGGTCGGACAAAACAACGTTGACGTTGACGCGAACTAACCCTGAAAAACAAAAAGCTCCACGCACGCAAAGCCACTCACAGTGAGACTTCAGGTAGCAGCTGCAGCCGAAGTCGGTGACCCTCACTTTGCCAGCCGCCGTGAGCAGAATGTTGTCCTGGACAAAGGGGAGGGACAGAGAAGAATGGCCACGCTCTGAGGTTATGGCAAGAGTGTCCATGCAAAGTGACGCATTGACACCCACACGGGCAGCACCCCCCCCGCGCCACTTTCGGCACGGGCTACGTGCCTGAGACCCGTTCAAAATCTTTTAATAAACTAGCCGCTCCGCTCACCGGCTTGATGTCTCCGTGGACGATGCCCCGTCGCTTGGCGTACAGCAGGAAGTCGAGGATGGTCCTGGTGTACTCCCTCAAGCGCCTCACGCAGATTCGCTTGATGCTCCCTTTGTTCATCACGTCGTAGAGGCTCTTCCTGTGACGACAACGACGACGATAATTGTTTTTAAATCCTTTATATTAAGTTCGCTTGCTTGCTTGCTTGCTTACGACGGTGCAAATCTTTCGGTCGTTTTTTTAACCCACTTCCCGTGACAAAAATATTATATTTAATTACCAATTGCTTAATGGTGCAATTCAATCATCTGACCCATACGTGGCAGCCATCTCAAGCCAGAGGACGAGAGGACTCTAGCCGCCACGCATATAAAGGATTTAGATTGAAAAACTTAGTTTTTACGGGTTATACTTGTTTTACCCTTCTATCTGGCAACAAAACTGACACCTTCTAGATTTGAAGCTTTCGTGACTGCAAGGATTCATATTCTTAGGTTTTTTCGGTAAAGTCACGTAGGTAAAAAATTAAAATTAGTAAAATTAAAATAAATAAAAATCACGACGTTTCGGAGGCAACACAAGCTTCCGTCTTCAGGTGGAACCGTCACAGAACGATTGCTGTATCAAGTGACATTTAATTTGTCTTCACTTGATACAGCTGTCGTGCTGTGACGGTTCCACCTGAAGACGGAAGCTTGTGTTGCCTCCGAAACGTCGTGATTTTATTCTATTTTTACTTTTATTAATTTAAAAAAATTTCCCACGTGACTTTACCGAAAAAAACCTATGAATATGAATCCTTGCAGTCACGAAAGCTTCAAATCTAGAATTCCGAAATAAATCAACTATCGAGCGGAGCAATGGACACGCAAAGGCACGTGGGTAGAGGGGTGGGGGGGGAGGTTCGCATACTTCAAGAGCTCGACGACGAAGGCAATTGTGTCCGCGGAATTGGAACGTGTCCAGGAGCCGGATGACTCCGTAGCGCTCATCGCTGGCCTTGCCCTGCAGCTCCTTGGTCACCTCCAGCTCGTCCTCTGGCGGGACGCTGTCGAGGTGCTGCGTAGAGGGAGGGGGGAGGCCACGACATCAACGGTGACTCTGTGTGGCTGACTCTGTGGGTGACCTCTGTGGGGGTGACTCTGTGGGTGTCTCTGTGGGGGTCTCTGTGTGTGACTTTGTGGGGGTCCTCTGTGGGTGACTCTGTGTGGGTGACTGGGTGACTCTGTGGGTGTCTCTGTTGGTGTCTCTGTGTGGGTGTCTCTGTGGGTGTCTCTGTGGGTCTATAAGGGTCTTGGTGTATCTGTGGGTCTTTCAGGGTCTGGGGTATCTGTGGGTCTCTAAGGTCTCGGGTGTATCTGTGTGTCTCCAGGGTCTGGGTGTATCTGTGGGTCTCAAGGGTCTGGGTGTCTCTGTGGGTGTCTCTGTGCGGTCTCTGTGGGTGTCTCTTTGGATGTCTCGGTGGGTGTAGTTTGCAGCAGCTTAGTATTTTGTTAGCAGAAGTACATAGGCAATGGCAGTGTCCACGGCGGTGCCTCCAATCGTTGATGATTATTGTCGAGAGCGCGGGCCACCGCGGACTCACCACAAGGGCAGCGACAGGATCTTGACGGCCACGAGCGTTTTGGTTTTGTGGTCGAGGCACTGCAGCACCAGGCCCTGGCCTCCCTCGCCGATCAGCTTCTGCACCTCGTAGCGGTAGTGGAGCTGCTCCTTGCGGACCTGGGGAGGCGGAGGAGGAGGTACGGACCGGTCGTCAGAGTCGCCGCGATCGGAGCGCCTGATGCTCAATGGTGGTGGCAGCAGCGGCAGTCGGGGCTTCCACGGCCGCCATTTTCCACGGCCGCCATTTTCCACCACGGAGGTTTCTATTTGCTTGGGTGCTAGATTGCGCGAATGTTTAAAATGCTTCGTTAAACTCGCCGAATGATTGACTTGAAGCTTTCGTGACTGCAGGATTTAATATTTTTGGGTCTTTCGGTAAAGTCACAAAGATTGGTTCAAAGAAAATAAATATAAAATAACGGAAACTGCGACGTTTCGATCGCAACGCAAGCGGTCGTCTTCCTGATATTTCTATTATTTTCTTTGAACCTGTCTACGTGACTTTAACGAAAGACCCGAGAATACCGAATGCTGTTAAATAAAAATTAATAAAAATTAAATAATAATAATTCACGACGTTTATTATTTTATTTTTATTCATTTCAATTTCACTTTTTTACCTACGTGACTTACCGAAACAACTAAGAGTATGAATCCTTGCAGTCACGAAAGCTTCAAATCTAGAATTAACACGGGTAGTCAGAGGCTGTGGTGAGACACTGGTGGTGAGACACTGGTAGTGAGACACTGGGTAGTGAGACACTGGGTAGTGAGACACTGGTGGTGAGACACTGGGTGGTGAGACACTGGGTAGTGAGACACTGGTGGTGAGACACTGGGTGGTGAGGACACTGGCGTGAAACACTGGGTAGTGAGACACTGGGTAGTGAGACACTGGTGGTGAGACACTGGGTAGTGAGACACTGGTGGTGAGACACTGGTGGTGAGACACTGGCGGTGAAACACTGGGTAGTGAGACACTGGGTGGTGAGACTAGGGTGGTGAGACACTGGGTGGTGAGACACTAGGGTGGTGAGACACTAGGTGGTGAGACCTGTGGTTGAGACACTGGGTAGTGAGACAATGGTGGTGAGACACTGGTGGTGAGACACTGGGTAGTGAGGACACTGGGTAGTGAGACACTGGTGGTGAGACACTTGGTGGTGAGACACTGGGTAGTGAGACACCGGTGGTGAGACACTGGGTAGTGAGACACTGGGTAGTGAGACACTGGGTGGTGAGACCACTGGGTGGTGAGACACTGGGTGGTGAGACACTGGCAGTGAACACTGGGTAGTGAGACACTGGGTGGTGAGACACTGGGTAGTGAGACACTGGTGGTGAGACACTGGGTAGTGAGACCACTGGGTAGTGAGACACTGGGTGGTGAGACACTGGGTAGTGAGACACTGGGTGGTGAGACACTGGCGGTGAAACACTGGGTTAGTGAGACACTGGGTGGTGAGGACACTGGGTAGTGAGACACTGGTGGTGAGACACTGGGTAGTGAGACACTGGGTAGTGAGACTACTGGGTGGTGAGACACTGGGTAGTGAGACCTGGGTGGTGAGACACTGGCGGTGAAACACTGGGTAGTGAGACACTGGGTAGTGAGACACTGGTGGTGAGACACTGGGTAGTGAGACACTGGTGGTGAGACAGAGGTGGATAAAATTCTCAATAAGAATTTATGTTTAATTAATACATTTTTTATTATTTTATTATTTCCCTTCTACGTGACTTTACCGAAAGAACCAAAAATATGAATCCATGCAGTCACGAAAGCTTTAAATCGAGATTACACATTTATAATCATGCCTTATAACCCAATAAAAACCTCTGTGTGTGTCTAATGGTGTCTCTTTGGGTGCCTCTGTGGGTCTCAATGGGAGTGGGTCTCTGTGGGTCTCTATGGGTGTCTCTGGGTCTCTGTGTGTGTCTCTTTGGGTCTCTATGGGTGTCTCTGTGGGTCTCTGTGTGTGTCTCTGTGGGTCTCCATGGGTGTCTCTGTGGGTCTCTATGGGAGTGGGTCTCTATGGGTGTCTCTGTGGGTCTCAATGGGAGTGGGTCTCTATGGGTGCCTCTGTGGGTCTCAATGGGAGTGGGTCTCTGTGGGTCTCTATGGGTGTCTCTGGGTCTCTGTGTGTGTCTCTTTGGGTCTCTATGGGTGTCTCTGTGGGTCTCTGTGTGTGTCTCTGTGGGTCTCCATGGGTGTCTCTGTGGGTCTCAATGGGAGTGGGTCTCTATGGGTGTCTCTGTGGGTCTCAATTGGAGTGGGTCTCTGTGGGTCTCTATGGGTGTCTCTGTGGGTCTCAATTGGAGTGGGTCTCTGTGGGTCCTCTATGGGTGTCTCTGTGGGTCTCAATGAGAGTGGGTCTCTGTGGGTCTCTATGGGTGTCTCTGTGGGTCTCAATGGGAGTGGGTCTCTGTGCGTGTCTCTGTGGGTCTCTGTGGGTCTCTATGGGTGTCTCTGTGGGTCTCAATGGGAGTGGGTCTCTGTGGGTCTCTATGGGTGTCTCTGTGGGTCTCAATGGGAGTGGGTCTCTGTAGGTCTCTATGGGTGTCTCTGTGGGTCTCAATGGGAGTGGGTCTCTGTGGGTCTCTATGGGTGTCTCTGTGGGTCTTAATGGGAGTGGGTCTCTGTGGGTCTCTATGGGTGTCTCTGTGGGTCTCAATGGGAGTGGGTCTCTGTGGGTCTCTATGGGTGTCTCTGTGGGTCTCAATGGGAGTGGGTCTCTATGGGTGCCTCTGTGGGTCTCAATGGAAGTGGGTCTCTGTGGGTCTCTATGGGTGTCTCTGTGAGACTCACAGGGATGTAGTTGTTGTTATCGTCGTCGTAGCCGTCGTTGTCGTCGTCGACAGTGAAGAACCAGACTTGTTCCATGGCCGCCAGCTCCAGCTTTTGGCGATGACTCAACTGAGGCCCAAAGAGATCCAGGATCACTGCACACGTGACAAAAACAACTTTGAACTATTTCTGTTTTGTTTACATGCCAGGTAAGGCCTCCGCTAAAGCTACATCGTCGTCATCATCACGTGGAGACTCATCACTCCACTCAGACTCACAGAGACCCACAAAACCCATACTCATATAGAACCATAGAGACCCATACTCATAGATCCATAGAGACCCACAGAGATCCATGCTCATATCGAACCATAAAGACCCACAGAGACCCATACTAAAACTAAACTATATAAACTCTTTGGTTCTTCAGTACAGGCATGACTTCGCCAAAAGAACCAAAGAGTATGGATCCCGGCAGTCATGAAAACTTCAAATCTAGATTAAACTATTTTTTTTTATTTTGGCCGCTAAGGCCCCACCCAACCACTCACCTACCCAACCACTCACCCACCCAACCACTAACCCACCCAACCACTCACCCACCCAACCACTCGCTCACCCACTCACCCACCCACTCACCCATCCACCAAAACATCCACCCACTCACCCACCCCACTCACTCACCCACCCAACCACTCACCCACCCAACCACTCACCCACCCAACCACTCACCCACCATCCAAACATCCACCCACCCAACCACTCACCCACCCAACCACTCACCCATTCATCCACCCAAACATTCACCCACCCACCCAACCTCTCTGGCTGAAATCATCATCTTCATCACGTGGAAATATATACCGGCAGCCAAATACCCATGCAACATCCCAAATGCAACATGGCCACCATGACACCCCCATGCAACATGGCCATCATGAAATCTCTAATGCAAAATGGCCACAATGAATTCCCCCATATAACATGGCCGCAGTGACATCCCTCATGCAAAATGGCTGCAATAAAGTCCCCCATGCAACATGGCCGCAGTGACATCCCTCATGTAACATGGCCGCAAAAAGTCCCCCTTGCAACATGGCTGCCGTGACATCCCCCATGTAACATGGCAATCATAACATTCCTCATGCAACATGGCCGCCCTAAAGACCCCCATGCATCATGGCCACCGTGAAATCCCCCACGTAACATGGCCATAGTGACGTCCCCCATGCAACATGGCCGTAGTGATGTACCCCATGCAACATGGCTGCCACAAAGTCCCCTAAGCAACATGGCCACCGTGAAGTCCCCCATGCAACATGGCGGTAGTGACTTCCCCCCCCCATTCACCGTGGCCATGTTTGCTCTCACTGCTGTTCTCACCTCGAGGCGATTTGCTGCGGATGGGCCGGTGCCGGCTGCGGACAGCGCGCTCCACGTGTTGCCAGAGACTCCCTCCCTCCTCCTCGCTCCAGCTTGGCTCGTCTACACGCACAAAGACAAAGATGAAGATCCCCCGTGTAGCCTCAACAGACTGTAGGGGCAAGTGCTGTTAGCGAGTATCACCTATGAAGGCCGGCACGGCACACGAGGGGGTGGGTGGCCAGCACCACGCCCGACCGCCTTTGTCTCCCCAGTGGCGATGTTTACACACCGCACCAGGTACTCATTTAAGGCTGAGTCGACCTGGGGGAGGCCCAGGACCAGTTTAGTGCCGGTGGTGTTCATAAGTGTGGGTGGTGTTCATAAGGGATGGTGGTGTTCATAAGTGTGGGTGGTGATCATAAGTGTGGGTGGTGTTCGTAAGGGATGGTGGTGTTTGTAAGTGAAGGTGGTGTTGGTAAGTGAGGGTGGTGTTGGTAAGTGTGGGTGGTGTTTGTGAGTGAGGGTGGTGTTGCTAAGTGAGGGTGGTGTTGGTAAGTGAGGGTGGTGTTGGTAAGTCGAGAGTAGGGGCCCATGCGTACATCCATGGTGATGATGCTCAGAGTGGCTTCTCTCATGCAGCAGTCTCCAAGGTCTCTGTGTGGAAAGCTGTGGGAGGGGGGAAGGGGTGGAGATGGTGTAGAGAGTCACAACACGAACTCACATCCTCACCACTGTCCCACATCCCCCTACCAGGAACCCACCATTCTCACCACGAACCCCCATCCTCGCCACAAACTCACAACACGGACTCACATCTTCACCACGAACTCAAAATATGGACTCACATCCTCACCACGAACCCACAAAACGGACCCACACACTCACCACGAACCCACAAAACGGACCCACACACTCACCACGAACCGACAACACGGACCCACACACTCACCTCGAACCCACAAAACGGACCCACAAACTCACCACGAACCCACAACACGGAACCACACACTCACCCGAACCCACACACGGACCCACACACTCACCACGAACCCACAACACGGACCCACACACTCACCACGAACCCACAACACGGACCCACACACCACGAATCCACAACATGGACCACACACTCACCACGAACCCACAACACGGACCCACACACTCACCACGCACCCACAACACGGACCCACACACCACGAATCCACAACATGGACACACACACTCACCACGAACCCACAACACGGACCTACAAACTCACCACGAACCCACAACAACGGACCCACACACTCACCACGAACCCACAACACTCACCACACACTCACCACGAACCCACAAACTCACCTCGTCAAACGTTTCGCTCGGATGGCTTCAGCAAAGTCGTTGGAAAGGCGACGATTGACGAAGCTGCAGCAGCTGCAAAGTGTAAGAAGCTGCCGTCTCCTTCACGCGCGTCTACAACTCTGAGGAAGCACGTGGCGATTGCGACGTCACCGGTGACGTCTCAGTGCGAGGGGCGTGACCACGCCCCCTTAAGCCACGCCCCTCCGAGTGACGTCACCGCGCGCGACCACGCCCCCGGAAGTCGCCTCCCGCCCCTCCTCTTTGGGCGGCCCCCCCCACCTGCACCCCCAGATTCTACTTCCGCTTCCGGTCGGGGCGAATGGCGGCGTTGGCGGGAAAAATGGAAGCCTGTCTGGGCCTCCTCGAGGTCGACTCAGCCTGAAGATGTCTCCACGGGTCTCTGTGTGGTGAGTCTATGGGTCTCTGTGTGGTGAGTTTGTGGGTCTCTTGTGTGGGTGAGTCTATGTGGTCTCTGTGTGGTGAGTCTGTGGGGTCTCTGTGTGAGGTGAGTCTGTGGGTCTCTGTGTGTGGTGAGTCTGTGGGTCTCTGTGTGGGTCTGTGGGTCTCTGTGGTTCTGGTGGGGTCTGTGGGGTCTCTGTGTGAGGTGAGTCTGTGGGTCTCTGTGAGGTGAGTCTGTGTGTCTCTGTGTGAGGTGAGTCTGTGGGTCTGTGTGAGGTGAGTCTGTGGGTCTCTGTGTGAGGTGAGTCTGTGGGTCTCTGTGTGAGGTGAGTCTGTGGTCTCTGTGTGGTGAGTCTGTGGGTCTCTGTGTGGTGAGTCTGTGGGTCTCTGTGTGGTGAGTCTGTGGGTCTCTGTGTGAGGTGAGTTTTGTGGATCTCTGTGTGAGGTGAGTTTGTGGGTCTGTGTGGTGAGTCTGTGGGTCTCTGTGGTGAGTTTGTGGATCTCTGTGTGGTGAGTCTGAGACTCTGTGGGTGTCTCTACATTTCCACACAATGATGATGATGTTATCAACCACTTAGTTGACCTTCTATCATTTGTAATTGCCAGCGCTACATAGCTCCTTACCTGGTACATTAAATCATTTAGTTTAGTATCTTTGTGGCTCTCTGTGTGTGTCTCTCTGGGTGTCTGTGGGTCTCTATGTAGATATATGGATCGTGTGTCTCTATCGGTCTACATGTATCTCTATGGGTCTCTATGTATCATTATGGGTATCTGTGTGTTTCTATGGGTCGCTATGGGTCTCTATGTACACTAGGCTAGGTGCAGGAGGAGGTCACAGGACAGACCCAGCAGGTGCCATGGTGTTGATGCTGTGCCAGGCTAGGTGCAGGAGGAGGTCACGGGACAGACCCAGCAGGTGCAATGGGTTGACTGCTGTGCCAGGTAGGTGCAGGAGGAGGTCCGGGACAGACCCAGCAGGTGCCCATGGGTTGACTGCTGTGCAGGCTAGGTGCATGAGGAGATCACGGGACAGACCCAGCAGGTGCCAGGGGTTGACTGCTGTGCCAGGCTAGGTGCAGGAGGAGGGTCACGGACACAATTGCAACGTTCTGTTGATGTCCGCTTATTATTAGCAACAACAATCGATAAACAAACAATGGTCTAGATGTATATGTACACATTATTACATTATAACTTTATCTTATCTCTATCCTAATTCTTCACACTTACACGTGGCTAGACAGGCTCTAGTCCATTGTGTGGTGATGTTGGTGTGAGTGCGGATGGTGAGTAGGGTGGTGGTTGGGCGGTGGTGTGAGTGTGGGTGGTGGTGAGTTAGTGTGGTGAGTGTGGGTGGTGAGTGGGGTGGTGTGGTAATGTGGGTGGTATGGTGAGTGTGAGTTGGTGTGGTGAGTGTGAGTGGTGAGTGTAGGTGGTGTGGTGAGGTGGGTGGTGAGTACGGGTAGTGAGTACGGGTGGTGAGTGTGGGGGTGGTGTATTGAGTGTTGGTGGTAGTGTGGGTGGTGAGTGTGGTGTGGTGAGTGAGTGAGTGTGGTGAGTGGGTGGTGAGTGAGTGAGGTGGTGAGTGTGGGTGGTGAGTGTGGGTGGTGAGTGTGGGGGTGAGTGAGTGTGGTGGTGTGGGTGGTGAGTGGGGTGGTGAGTGTGGGTGGTGAGTGTGGGTGGTGAGTGAGGGTGGTGAGTGGGGTGGTGAGTGGGGTGGTGAGTGTGGGTGGTGAGTGTGGGTGGTGAGTGTGTGGGTGGTGAGTGTGGGTGGTGAGTGAGGTGGTGAGTGTGGGTGGTGTGTGGGGTGTGAGTGTGGTGAGTGTGGGTGGTGAGTGTGGTGGTGAGTGTGTGAGGTGAGTGGGTGGTGAGGAGTGGTGAGTGTGGGTGGTGAGTGTGGGTGGTGAGTGTGGGTGGTGAGTGTGGGTGGTGAGGAGTGGTGTGGTGAGTGTGGGTGGTGAGTGTGAGTGTGGTGAGTGTGGGTGGCGAGTGTGGGTGGTGAGTGTGGGTGGTGAGTGTGGGTGGTGAGTGTGGGTGGTGAGTGTGGGTGGTGAGTGAGGGTGGTGAGTGTGGGTGGTGAGTGTGGGTGGTGAGTGGGTGGTGTGAGTGTGGGTGTTGAGTGTGGGTGGTGAGTGTGGGTGGTGAGTGTGGGTCCACTCCGCTACTCTGCCGTGGGCCGCCCACCACAGAGCATCAGGCGTCTGAGGAGGCGAGCGGACTGAGCGTAGCGCCCTGCCCACACGCGCCATGACCCCTCGCTCCCTTTCCCTTTCCTCTTCTCCTCCTCGTCGTTGTCGTCATCCTCCTCCTGCGTCTCCACCACCTCCACCACCTCCGTCCTCTCTCCAAAGGTCTGAGTGAGCGGTGACGACGATGACGATGATGATGACGATGATGATGGAGCTTCTTCTCCGGCTCCCGCTCTGTGGAGAGAGATGCAGCAGCACCACAGCAGCGCGTCATCGCCATCATCAACATCAACATCGTCATCAACATCGTCATCATCATCGTCGTCGTCGCCATCATCGTCATCATCGTCGTCATCGTCATCATCGTCAGCATCGTCGTCATCAGACCGACAGAGACCCATAGAGATCTACAGAGACCGATACTCATAGAGACCCACAGAGATCCATACTCATAGAGACCCATAGACTCACAGAGACCCATAGACCCACAGAGACCACAGAGACCCACAGAGTTCATACTCAGAGACCCATACAGACGCATACAACGCACCGGACCATAATCACAGAGACCCATAGATCCATAGACCCACAGAGACCCATAGACTCAGAGACCCACACAGACCCACAGAGACCCACAGAGTCCCATACTCATGGAGACCCATACAGACCCATACAGACCAATACTTATACAAACCCATACAGACCCACCGAGACCCATAATCACAGAGACCCAGAGACCCACAGAGACCCACACAGACCCACAGAGACCCACAGAGTCCCATACTCATACAGACTCATTCAGACCCACCGAGACCCATAATCACAGAGACCCATAGACCCACAGAGACCCACAGAGACCCATAGACTCACAGAGACCAACATAGACTCACAGAGACCCACAGAGATCAGAAGCGACTTGGCCATCTCAGCTGATAGCCGAATCAAGTTGGCTGATGACATCATCATCATCATCTGCATCGTGGACATTCATAGCCGCAGTCAAATACTCGAAGTACGTGACGCCGATTCTAAACGTGGAGGAGGAAATCTGGAGGACCCTGAGAAGAATCCACGCAGTGACCACCACGGGGACAGAAACGCAGACTGCAAATATACAGCAGCAGCAGCAGGCATCGTCAGGGACGGGATCGAGCCCACGACCTCCTGCATACCAGGCGAGGTAGTTAACATCTCATCAGGGTCTGGATCGAGCCCACGACCTCCTGCATACCAGGCGAGGTAGTCAACATCTCATCAGGGTTGGGATCGAACCCATGACCTCCTGCGTACCAGGTGAGGTAGTTAATATCTCATCGGGGTCAGGATCGAACCCACGACCTCCTGCGTACCAGGCGAGGTAGTTAAAGTCTCATCAGGGTCGGGATCGAACCCATGACCTCCTGCTACCAGGTGAGGTAGTTAACATCTCATCAGGGTCGGGATCGAACCCATGACCTCCTGCGTACCAGCCAGGTAGTTAACGTCATCAGAGTCGGGATCGAACCCATGACCTGCGTACCAGGTGAGGTAGTTAACATCTCATCAGGGTCAGGATCGAACCCAGGACCTCCTGCGTACCAGGCGAGGTAGTTAACATCTCATCAGGGTCGGATCGAACCCATGACCTCCTGCGTACCAGGTGAGGTAGTTAACATCTCATCAGGGTCAGGATCGAACCCACGACCTCCTGCGTACCAGCGAGGTAGTTAAAGTCTCATCAGGGTCGGGATCGAACCACGACCTCCTGAGACCAGGCGAGGGTAGTTAACATCTCATCAGGGTCGGGATCGAACCCACGACATCCTGCGTACCAGGCGAGGTAGTAAACATCTTATCAGGGTCGGGATCGAACCCACGACCTCCTGCGGACCAGGCGAGGTGGTCAACATCTCATCAGGGTCGGGGATTGAACCCACGACCTCCTGCGTACCAGGCGAGGTAGTTAACATCTCATCAGGGTCGGGATCGAACCCACGACCTCCTGCGTACCAGGCGAGGTAGTTAACATCTCATCAGGGTCGGGATCGAACCCACGACCTCCTGCGTACCAGGCGAGGTAGTTAACGTCTCATCAGGGTTGGGATCAAACCCACTACCTCCTGCGTACCAGGCGAGGTACACAGAGAGAGGCTCACCGTGGCTCAGCAGCTGCAGAGCCCTGCACTGGAGTGGTGCTGCTGCTGATGGTGGTGGTGGTGGCCCAGTTGGTGGTGTCGGGCCGGGGTGGTGGTGGCCCGGGTGGTGGCGGTGGTGGGGGTAGCCCTGATGGGGGTGGAGGTAGCCCTGATGGTGGTGGTGGTGGCCTGGGTGGTGGTGGCAGTGGGGTGGCCCTGTGGTGGTGGTGGTGGGGGTGGCCCTGATGGTGGTGGTGGTGGGGGTGGTGGGGGTAGCCCTGATGGTGGTGGTGGCCCTGATGGGTGGTGGTGGCCCTGCTGCTGGTGGTGGTGGCCCTGGTGGTGGTGGGGGGTGGTCTCTCTGGTGGTGGGGTTGGCCCTAATGGTGGTGGTGGTGGCCCGGATGGTGGTGGGGGTAGCTGATGGTGGTGGTGGTGGCCCTGCTGGTGGTGGGGGTGCCCCGGATGGTGGTTGTGGTGGCCCTGGTGGTGGTGGCTCGGGTGGTTTGTAGCCAGCTGTGAGCCAGCGCCTGTTCAGGCGTCATCCGGAGATTGGGATCCCATCTGGTGGTGGCAGGAGACGCACACGCGGTGACATGGGCAAGGTGAGAAGATGTGACAGGGGGGGGGGGGGAGAGTGGGGAGATGGAGAGGGTGGGGGGGGGAGATGGAGAGGGGGGGGGATGTGGTGGGGGTAGTGAGTGGGTGGCAGAGCTGTCAATCCGCACGGTTTATTCCGTGTTCTTGTACAGGAGATTGAGTTGTCAGGTTATACAGAGTGTAGCCGTTTCAATGCTGGGTAACGACAAGAATGTTTGTGTATTTGTTTGTGTTTGTTCCTTGTGATGGGACTTTGCAGGATGTACGTTGAATGTGTAAGGATCACGGAGTGATCAATAAAGGTCTGAGTTGGGTCTGTAGTAAGGTAGGGCACTGATAAGGGGTTGACAGGTGTGGGGTGGTGAGTGGAGATGAGGAGTGGGGGTGAGTGAGTGGGGGTGAGTGAGTGAGTGAGTGGGATGAGTGAGTGAGTGAGTGGGGATGAGTGAGTGGGGACGAGTGAGTGAGTGGGGATGAGTGAGTGGGATGATGAGTGAGTGGGGTTGAGTGAGTGAGTGGGGTGAGTGAGTGAGTGAGTGGGGATGAGTGAGTAAGGGTGAGTGAGTGAGTGGGATGAGTGAGCGGGGGTTAGCGGGCAGGGGTGAGCGGGCGGGGGTGGGGCGGGGGTGAGCGAGCGGGGGTGAGCGGCGGGGGTGAGTGAGCGGCGGGGTGAGTGAGTGAGTGAGTGGGATGAGTGAGTGGGGATGAGTGAGAAGGGGGTGTGATGAGTGAGCGGGGGTTAGCGGGCGGGGTGAGCGGGCAGGGGTGAGGGAGCGGGGGTGAGCGGGCGGGGGGGGTGAGTGAGTGAGTGAGTGAGTGGGGATGAGTGAGTGAGTGGGGATGAGTGAGTGAGTGGGGATGAGCGAGCGGGGGTGAGCAGGCGGGGGTGAGCGGGCGGGGGTGAGCGAGCGGGGGTGAGCGAGCGGGGATGAGTGAGTGAGTGGGGATGGATGAGTGAGCGAGTGAGTGAGTGGGGGTGAGTGAGTGAGCGAGTGGGGATGAGTGAGTGAGCGAGTGAGTGGGGGTGAGCGAGGGGTGAGTGTGGTTCGTACTGGAGGCAGCGGCTGACAAAGTCCACCAGCTGAGGGTGGTGTCCCTGCAGTGCGCGGTGCAGGGACAGGCTGCCAGGTGGCCTCTGCTGGGACACGTTGTAGGGGAGACCCTCAGGGTCTGCAGAGAGACAGAGAGACACACGCAGAGTCACCCGCCAACACGTCGCCCACATACCCAGTCAGACACTTGACTACCCACCTTCATATACACCTACATACCAACTCACCCACCCACTATCTTACGCACTCACCCACCCACTCCCTACCTACTCACCTACCCAACCACGCCCACTCACCCCTCACCTCCCCACCCACCTACCTACCCACCCACTCACCCACCCACTCACCTACCTACTCACCTACCCACCCACTAACCCACCCACCCACTCACCTACCCACCCACTCACTCACCCACCCACTCACCCACACTCACCACCCACTCACCCACTCACCCACCTACTCACCTACACACCCACCTGCTCACACACACCCACCTATGCTTCCTAGCGACCGCTACAGAAAGCCCCAAACCCCACCCCACCCCCCACCTCCGGCATATTCAGAGACCCCCCCCCAGCCCCCCCCCAACCCCCCCCACAAATGAACCCTATAAGAGCCTCCCTGCCACCCCAGCTAACAAGACGGAATGGGTTACGTCGCTGGCGCCAGCCTGCCCGAGCCTTCGACTCACCAAAGTAATTTGACCACTCATCCCCTTAACTACCCACCTTCCTATCCACCTACATACCAACTAACCCACCCACCCACTCACTCACCCACCACCACTCACCACCCACCCACTCACCTACCTACTCATACCCAACAACTAACTCATCCACCCATTCACCCACTCACCCACCCACTCACCTACCTACTCACCTACCCAACAACTCACTCACCCACCACCCACCCACTCACCCACCCACCCACCACTCACCCACCCACTCACCTACCTACTCACCTACCCAACAACTCACTCACCCAGCCACTCACCCACCAACTCACCCACCATTCACCCACTCACCCACCCACCCACTCACCTACCCATCCACCCGCTCACTCACACGCCAGCCTGCCCGAGCCTTCGACTCACCAAAGTAAAGTGTCCTGTTAGGGGCTTCGTCCACCATCTTTGTCGGGGGCATGCCCAGGATCTGCACGTGGTTTCAGACGAAGACAAAGGAGGAGGAGGGGAGGAGGAGGAGGAGGGGGAG
>NW_026891629.1:0-76989 GCF_015708825.2 Lethenteron reissneri
TTCAACGCTCCAGGCCGCGCTACACCTGATGGCCAAGGTGTTCGGGCCACCCTCGACCTGTCGCCACCAGTTCTACGATCGGCGGAAGGTGGTTGGAGAAACAACGCTCGCCTATCGCACGGCGCTGCTCGCCCTGGCAGACTCAGCTTTTCCCCGCATGGACAAGGAGGGGAAGGACGCCATGGTGACGGAGCAGCTGCTGGCGTTGGCTCACGGATTGGGAGTTCCCAATAATACGGCGGACGAGATGGACATTTGCTCTCTGGGGATTGCCACAAGTATTCACGCTTACGAAGTCCTAAAGCGAAAGCCGATGGTCGTCTGCGCATCGGTGGGGAACGGGGCACCGGCCGCCACGATCATCGGCCCTCAGCCTGCTGTGCCGCGGGAGGAGGCCTTCGCCGTTTTAAGACCGGGGGAGTGGAGAACGGGAGGTCGTTCGCCCACATGTTCACACCGCAAGCTGGAGCAACCGAAACCTACGACGTCCCTCGTCGTCTGCTACAACTGCGGCCTTCGGGGCCACGTCGCGTCCGGGTGCCGGGCCCCACGTCAGCGTACCGCGGGACCACGTCCGGACGACGACCAGGGCCTAAAGACATCCCAGCTGAACCCGGCAAGTCGCGGCACCTCACACGTTCGGTCCACATGCACGGCACGTTCGGGTCGCCGCTTAGCGGTGGGGGGACCGCGTATGGGCACCGGGGGTTCGGTTCGGCGAGAGGGGTCCGTACACGGCCCGAAAGCAGTCGAATGGTCTGAATTGGCCCACAGGATAGTGGCTGCGTCGGCCGGGTCGTCCGTGGTAACGGGGTACATTGACGGGGTTGAGGTCCGGGTGCTTGTGGACACGGGTGCGTCGGCCACTATCATTTCGGACCTTATTTATAACATTCTTCCCGTCCAATGTCGACCCCTTCTGCCGGTGGACGTACCGTTTTACGCGGCAAACGGGGGATCTTTGGGAATCATCGGCCAGATTCGGGCGACTATTTGTATTGGCGATATAAAATTGGCGGGTCCTATTTTTGTATCATCTTCGTTGGCCGTTCCTTGTTTACTAGGCACGGACTTTCTGTCTAAAATGCCCATCAAAATTCTCATAGACCAGGCCTGCATTGAGCTTCCGTCGGGACGGCGGGTTGAGTTTTTGAAGAGTCCTACTAAGATACGCACGGTTTGTGCGACGGTGCAGGCGCTGGCAACCCAGACTGTACGGGTGCCCCCGGGTTCGCAAATGTTGGTACCCCTTCGGTTGAGGAAACCCCTCGGGGCAGATGCGGGGGCACAGGGGGTTCTGTTGGGGCCGTCTAACAGAGCTAAAGGGGGCCTCGACTTAGCGGTGGCCCAGACCATGGTGAGGGGGGACAGTGAGCCGTTCGTTATGGTCCTGAATACGGGGTCGCGGCCGGCCGTGATTACGCAGGGAACGGTGCTGGCTCATGCCGCGCCGCTACCCGTCGAGGAACAGCTCGTTGCTCACGCCGATTCGAGTGCCGATACGCATTCTCAAAGTGAGGAGGGGACGGAGTGGTTGGACTCGTTGTGTGCCGGGTCCAGTAACTTGTCCAGTGTGCAGTCGGGTGCATTGAGGGGCTTGCTACTCGAGTTCGCTGACGTGTTTAGCAGGCACAAGTATGATATTGGCTGCACAGACCTGTTGCGCCACCACATAGCTACTGGGGACGCGGCCCCTATTCGACAGAATCCCTTCCGGCTCAGTCCAGCCGAGAAGGAGCATGTGCAGTCGGCAGTTAATGACATGTTGGCGGCCGACATCATTGCGCCCTCTTCCAGTCCGTGGGGTGCTCCTATTGTCTTGGTTAAAAAACAGGATGGGTCCTTGCGGTTCTGTGTCGATTTCCGCCGCCTAAACAAAATCTCAATGGCCGATGCGTATCCGCTCCCCAGGATGGATGAGTCTCTGGATGCCTTGGCGGGAGCACAGTTTTTTTCGACGCTCGATTTGCTTTCGGGATTTTGGCAATTACCCCTCGATGACGAATCTAAACCAAAAACCGCTTTCCGGACACCGGGAGGCCTATTTGAATTCAACCGATTACCCATGGGTTTACATTCCGCTCCTGCCACGTTCCAGAGGCTCATGGAATTGGTTTTGTCAGGCCTCCAATGGGACACCTGTTTGATTTACCTCGATGATATCATCGTTTTCAGCCGGACTTTTGAGGAGCACCTCCAGCGACTGAGAGCGGTGTTTCTCAGGATGCGTTCCGCTAAGCTTAAATTTAAACCGGCTAAATGTTTTCTGCTTCGGGAATCGGTCAGGTATTTGGGCCATATCGTTAGCCGTTCAGGGATCTCTACAGACCCTGCTAAGACGAAATGCGTCAGCTCATGGCCAACGCCGACCTCTGTCACTGAAGTCCGCAGTTTCATAGGATTCGCCTCCTATTACCGTCGTTTTGTCAAGCAGTTTGCCACCATAGCCAGGCCCCTGCACGCTTTGACGGCTAAAGGGGTGCGGTTTCACTGGGGGTCGGAAGAGGAGGCCGCGTTCTGCTCCCTTCGTGACGCCTTGGTGCAGGCTCCCCCCTTGTGTTACCCCGATTTCACGCAACCGTTTGTGCTCGACACGGATGCCAGTAACACGGGTATCGGGGGAGTGCTCTCACAGGTGGTCGGGGGGGTCGAACGGGTGGTCGCCTATGGTAGCAGGGTTCTGTCCCCCGCGGAACAACGCTACTGCGTGACACGTCGTGAATTGCTGGCGATTGTGTTTTTTATACAGCAATTCAGGCCGTATCTTTATGGCCGTCATTTTACGGTTCGCACGGACCATGCGGCTCTCCAATACGCTATGCGGGTGGCGCAGCCATCCGGCCAATTGTCCCGATGGTTGGAGGTCCTTCAGGACTACCAATTCACGACGATTTACCGCAAGGGGTTGCGCCACTCGAATGCGGATGCATTGTCGCGGTTGCCGCCGCGTACGGAATGCGCATGTCAGTTGGGATCGGCGCGGTGTAAACCCTCTGTCGCTGTCCCCGCGGAAGTTGTGCTCGCCGCCACGGATACTACGGGGGTCGACGCTCCCACGGGGAGGGACTCGCTGTTAGCGTTGCCTCTCATCGAGTGGGGCCGTCTGCAAATGTCCGACAGCTCCCTACTCACGCTACGTCGGAAGGTTGACGATCCCGAGGGAGGGGAAACGCGGGTCGGTTCCTGGGTGTGCAGACAGGGCCTTTTGATGAGGTGGGACAACATGTCCCGGCGTCACGTGCTCGTGGTGCCGTTTGCTATGCGGGGTAGGGTCGTCCTGGCTGCCCATGAACGACTCATGCACCTGGGGTTTCACAAAACGCTCGCCCTCATTCAGCGAGACTACTATTGGCCGGGGATGGGCAACGACGTGGCGAACATTCTTAAGGGATGTGTAGGGTGCGCCCAAAGAAAACCACCACCAATAGCGGCTAATCCACCGCTGCAATCCATTCAGGTTTCGCGCACGAACGAATTGGTCGTGCTAGACATCTTGGGGCCCTTTCCCGTTACACCTCGGGGAAATAAGTTCCTGCTGGTTGGCGTAGAGTACTTCACCCGCTGGCCCATGGCATGGCCACTCGCCAACCAGTCGGCTGCGGCAGTGGCGGACGCCTTTGTCCAAGGTTATGTTTTGTACAAAGGCGCCCCCGAACGCTTGCTGACGGATCAAGGAAAACATTTTTCGAGCATTTTGTTGCGCGAGGTGTGCGACCTGTTGGGTACAAAGAAAGTACGTACCTCCCCGTACCACCCGCAGACTGACGGTATGGTTGAACGTCTGAACAGGACGATTACGTCTATGCTGTGCCAACAGGTATGCGACGACCAGGTGGATTGGGACTTACAGGTACCGGGGGTACTAGCGGCCTATCGAATGGCCCCTCATGCGGCGATGGGGTTTTCTCCATTTTTTCTGATGTATGGGCGGGAGGCTGATCCGGCCATGGACGTCCAACTGGGGATTTCCCAGCCACGTGCAAAATCTAAATTGGCAGACCATATCAAGTTTAATATCGCCAGATTGGCTGAAGCGCGAGAGGCTGCGAGATTGAATTCGCGGTCTCGGCAGATCGCGAACGAGCGATTGCATGAACGGAAGGTGCATACGCACGATTGGGAACCGGGCGATAAGGCCTGGCTGCATTGTCCACACGCACCGTTGGCTACGTCCCCCAAACTGTTGAGACCATGGAGAGGACCGGTGGAAATTGTGCGGGTTGCACGACCCCAGAGTATACAGATTAAATGGGGAAGACGCCGTTGGTACGTGCACCCCTCCCGACTGAAACCCTACGCGGCGCCGCGTGACCCCGTTTCGTGCCGTGACGACCGGGCGTGTGATGTGTCCGTCGACTCGGGGAGGGATGTGTCGCAGGCTGATCCTCACGTGTCTCCACCTGACCCACCCCCAGGTGTCTCGGACCTGACGGCTGTTGACCGTTGGGAAGCGGAACCCCGCGGCTCGCGCAGAGCCCCGAGGCCTGGCCCATGCCTTCCTGAACTGCCGGCGTCACCGGATGGCCGACCGCGTCTGGTGCCGTACGACGGACCGGCAAGGCGGACTCGGGCTAGGACGCAACACTTTTCATGAGAGAAAGAAAAAAAAAATTTCTTTTTTTGTTCAAAACCCGACCTCGCCGCCGTGTCCCCCCCTCTGCCGGGGAAATGTCCCGTTCAAGGGACGCTCGGACATATTGGGACGCTGCACGAGTCGGAGAGAAAGGAAGAGAAAAAGAATAAAGAAATGTTTTTTTATTACTCCTTCTGCATACACATTATCGTTGCCACTCGCCGGATTGTACATATTGTTCTTGCTGTGGGTGTGGCGGTTGCTGGTTTTTTGCGGATAGCGGTGTTCATGTTGTGTTGTTATGTTTTTGTTGTTATGTTACGGGGCACACATAAGGGGGAGAGGGTGTTGTATATTTTGTTAGCAGCCGGGTCGGCTGCGAGCTATGTGGTAGGGGGTGATGTAGTGGTGGTGTTGACGTGCGCCGACAGTGATGGATCACGGGGCGCGGGGTTGGGCACGCGATGTGGGCGTGGTATGAACGCGCACGCCGGTGGTGAGGCGCGCTGATACAATCGGGGAAAAGAGGATCGTAGCCAGCGCGCGCAGTGATTGGTCAATAAGATGGGTGCTCTCAGCGACGTCCGCAGGAGGGGTATAAAGGGAGACGCGAGAGAGCACTCGTGGTCAGTGTTAACCAGTTGAAGACCGAAGACGGAGTGGAGGAGGTAGTGGCCCGAGACCCCTAGTCCCGCTGTCCTTGTCGGGACCGGGGCCCTGTGTGGCTCGGAGCCGAGACTGGGGAACCCGTAGTCCGACGCCCGCGTGGGTCGGGACGGTGGTACCCAGAGCCGAGACGGACACCCCAGCCGGGTGTGTTCCGGAAGGCTACGGGGCGTAAGAGCCCGTGTCAGTATAGCTGAGTGGGTGTTAGTCACCCGAGTAGCTGAGTGGGTGTTAGTCACCCGAGTAGCTGAGTGGGTGTTAGTCACCCGTGTAGCTAAGTGGGTGTTAGTCACCCGTGGAGCTGAGTGGGTGTTAGTCACCCAAGGGGCTGAGTGGGTGTTAGTCACCCAAGGGGCTGGGTGAGTGTTAGTCACCCATATAACAGTTTGGTGTCAATAAAAAGGAGTGTGCTACTCGTGAAGACGTCTCCCGCCGAGTTACTACTTTACACATATGTAATAAAGGACTCGACCACGAAGTCTGGCTTGGTGTCCTTTATTCAGTTCTTCCTCGTAACCCACACGGCTGTCCTTCTATAAGACTTCTATACCGACACTGATACTGCTGTTAACCCCGTCACGCCAACAGTTCCTCTGTTGGTCTCCTGTTGCTCTCGTAGCCTTGCTGGCTGTCACCCTCACGCAGCCCCCCCACTGGCTGCTCTCCTGCAGTTTCTCCTCTCGTCGTTCTCTCAGCCTCTCTCTCCTCTCGTCGCTCTCGTAGCCTCTCCCTCACACACAGCCTCGCCGGCTGTGTTCACCGCAGCTCCTCGTCCGCCTTCTCTCCAGCAGCCCCACCGCTGTCTTCTCTCGCAGCTCCGCTGGCTGCTCCCTTAGCTGGCCACCGCTGGCCGCCCCTGCCACCCCTTCTGGCTTTGCCCACGTGGCCTTACTCTGGTCCAGTCCCACCCGTTCTGCCTTCCTCTTCCGGTCTCCTCCCTTAAGAACCTTAACCTTGCTCCCACGTCACCTAACTCCACCTCTCCGTGACGTCACATCCGGGAGGTCGCCCGCGCCCGCATTACACCACCCTCCCCCGTGGAGAAAAACCCAGCCGACCTCGGCTGAACAACACCAACAGTAATGCGGGCGAACCCGAGCGTAACACACCAAAGGACACCAAGCATGCAATATAACAGTAAGAACAATCAACACAACTCAACAATCAAATAACGTAGCAGAAGCAGGCAATAAATACACAGTAAGAACAACACAACATAACAAGCAACGAAACGCAAGGGATTTAGAGCGTGTGCGGGTCGCCGGCCCGTCCCGGACGGTCGGCGGCCCATCCGCGGAACGGGAACGTGATTGAGTTTGAGGAGCGACAGGGTGAAATCCCCCTGTCGCTGTTGGAAGTCCACCAACGTCCCGTGTCCCTTAAGGATCAGTCTTGGGCGTGTCCCGCGGATGTGTCTGCAGCGGGGTCGGAAGGGCTGCAGGGCTCGAAGGACCCGCAGATCTGGCAGGCACCCTCCGAGCAGGGCGCCTCGTCCCCTCCGGTGTCAAGGCCGGCCTGCCTGGAACAGGTACGACAGGCGCTCTAGCAAGATCAATGGACGCAGGCGGGGGAGAGTCGGCAGCAACAGACCCCGGCAAGGCAACATTGGGAGATGAAGCATCATGTAGGGGAGCAACATACGGTTTCAAGCGCGACGTGTGAACAAACCAGCGGCGAGAACCAATTTGAACACGCGCCGACTGAGGGTTAGGAACCTCAATGAGGCGGACGGGCCCTTGCCAAGGTTTGTGAAATTTGGGAGAGGTACCCGGCCGCACCTGCGGGCAATGGAGCCAGGCCAGGTCCCCAACCTTCCAGGGGCACTCCCCCTTGGAACGCCGTGCATACCTCTCATTCCGGGCCTGAGCTTTGGCCGTAGCCACACGGGCACTCTCCCGCGCCTCCGAGACCCGGCGAACAGTGTCCCGAATGTAGTCAGGAAGCGGTTTACAAGGTCCCCTTACACCGGTTCCCATCTGCACATCCATTGGCGGCACGTTTTCCCGACCATACATAAGGTAAAACGGCGAATAACCCGTAGCCGCATGAGGAGTCATCCTGTACGCCGAAAGCACCCCCGGGATGTGCAGGTCCCAATCCGATTGTTGCTCACTCACCGTGTGGCACAGCATGGCAGACAATGTCCGGTTTAGCCGCTCAACCATACCATCCGTTTGCGGATGGTATGGGGATGTCCGGACCTTCTTAGTCCCTAGGCCCGCGCATACTTCCGCCAATAATTTAGAAGAAAAATTTCGGCCCTGATCCGTAAGGAGTCTCTCCGGCGCACCCTTGTCCATGACATATCCGAACAAAAAGGCGTCGGTAATGGCCGCGGCCGATTGGTCGGGCAACGGCCAGGCCATCGGCCAACGGGAGAGGTACTCAACCCCGACCAGCAAATATTTATTACCCCTCGCCGAAGGTGGAAAAGGTCCCAAAATGTCCAGTGCCACCAATTCATTGACCCGAGACACCTGAATTGACTGTAAGGGTGGCACATAAGGATGTTTAGGTGGCTTACGCCGGGCACAGTCAGGGCACGCGCGGACGTGCCCCACGACATCCGTCGCCATGCCGTGCCAAAAATAATGACGTTGCAACGTCAACAAGGTCTTCTGCACACCCAGATGTAATAGCGTGTCACAATGGAGAGTTCTAATCAACTCGTATCGTAGGGACGCAGGCACTACTAGACGCCAGTGTTCCCGGAGACTTTCCCTCCACATAAGCAGACCATCTCGGACCGCGGTTTCCGGCGCACCCTCCGTAACCGGACCCCCAATCTCCACTTTGGATCGCTTCCGCAAGGACACTAACGACTCATCCATCATTTGCTCCCTTATCCAAACAGACCGTGGCAGATTCAAAACCCCATCAGTCGGCCCCGGTTCCACAGGAGCATCCGACTTCTCCACAGCCAATACCACCGGCTGAGGGGGGGGTAGGCTGGGCGCACATCTCTGCGTCCCCGACGCACATTTGCAAGGGGAGCGCTGCGGCAATCTAGAAAGTGCGTCTGCGTTCGCATGGCGCACCCCTTTACGATGGTGAATTTGAAATGAAAATTCTTGTAGCGTGTCCAACCAACGCGACAGCTGGCCGGAAGGTTGATCCATTTTAAGGGCATATTGCAAGGCCGCATGATCCGTACGTACGATAAAGGAACGGCCGTACAGGTACGGTCGAAACTGACGTAGGAAAAAAACAACGGCTAGGAGTTCCCTGCGAGTGACACAGTAGCGGGTTTCCGCGGGCGACAAGACCCGGCTACCATACGCAACGACGCGCTCTACGCCCCCTTTAGACTGAGACAACACCGCGCCAATACCTGTGTCGCTCGCATCCGTATCAAGAATGAACGGTTGATTGAAATCCGGATAATCCAATGTTGGGGCGGTAGCCAACAGATTACGCAGACTCTGAAAGGCCGCCTCTTCTGGCGGTCCCCACGCAAACTTACGTCCCTTACCCGTAAGGAGGTGCAAGGGCCTCGCGATGGTCGCAAAATTCGGTACAAATCTTCGATAATACGAGGCAAATCCCAGAAAGCGACGTACATCCCCCACGGTGGCCGGAGTTGGCCAATCTCGGACGCACGCCGTTTTTTCCGGGTCCGTAGACACCCCCTCAGCACTCACGATGTGCCCCAAATAACGGACGGACCGTTGCAGTAGGTGACATTTCTTTGGTTTAAATTTCAAGTTCGCGGAGCGCATCCTCGCGAACACCGTCTCCAGCCGCCTTAAATGTTCATCAAATGTGCGGCTGAAGACGATAATATCGTCCAAATATATGAGACATGTCTCCCACTGCAACCCCGTCAAAACGAGCTCCATGAGCCTTTGAAATGTGGCAGGGGCCGCATTCAGCCCCATCGGAAGGCAGTTAAATTGAAACAACCCCTGCGGCGTACGGAATGCGGTCTTCTCCCGTGAGGGCTCGTCAAGGGGAAGCTGCCAAAATCCCGAAGAGAGGTCCAGTGTAGAGAAAAACTTAGCCCCCGACAATGCGTCGAGGGAGTCGTCCATACGCGGCAGGGGATACGCATCTGCCACCAATATCTTATTCAATTTTCGAAAGTCAACACAGAATCGCAATTTGCCATCCTTTTTCTTAACCAAAACCACAGGCGCGCCCCATGGGCTGTTTGACGGCGATATAATATCCGCAGCCAACATATCCTCCACTGCCCCCCGAACGTGTTCTCGCTCGGCGGGACTCATTCGGTGCGAATTCAACCGAATAGGGGCAGCGTCGCCTGTATCAATGTGATGGTGAAGCAACGAGGTGCGTCCCAAATCCAAATCATTGGAGCTGAACACATCGGAATACGTCAATAACAATTTGTGAAGCGCACCCCGTTGATCCACAGACAGGGAAGAATTTCCGTCACGTAAGCTAGCAATCCAGCGGTCATCCGAAGCCACAGGCTCGGAAACACCAGCAACCACTCCCTGGCTATGCGAACAATCGTGAGCCGTAAATGCCGTGGTGGCATGTGCCACAACCGTGCTGGCCGGGACGCAAACATTTTCAGTACCCGCATTGAGCACCTGCAAAAACGGTAATTGATCTGGCCGGACGATGGTCTGCGCTCCGACCAGCACCAACCCGGCCGTTATCGAGGCTGAAGGTGACAACAAGATCCCAACCGCTCCCAGCCGACCAGGCAGGGGCTTCCGATACCGCAGGGGAATAAGCATCTGTGAACCAGGTGGAATGTCAACAGATGCCACGGATAGCGCCTGCACTTGTACGGCCGAAACAGGTCGCCCCCAGGGCGACGGCAGAAACGAAATTTGACGGCCACCCGGCAGTTCAATACAATTCTCATTAATTTTGATCAAAATAGGCATCTTAGCCAGAAAATCAGTGCCCAATAAACAAGGAACTGCCAAGGATCTCGAAATCAACACAACGCCCGAGGCCGACACATCCCCAATAGATATTTTAGCGTCCACCTGGCCCACGATGCCCATACTACCCCCGTTCGCAGCGACGCACGACCCGTAAACCGGACGCACGGCCCCTGGTGGAATGCCTAACAGATGAAAAATGACATCCGAAATAATAGTCGCGGACGCCCCGGAATCAACCAAAATGCGCACGTCCACCCCTTGTATAGACCCCGGCACGGTGGACGAACCCGTAGCGGCCGCGACAACCCTCCGTGCCAATTTGCGCCACTGCGTCACAGAGCGACAAGGCCCCGTCGAAGGTCTCTCTTTAACAACAACACTATGACCGCACAACGAAGGTGATGGGTGAGGTGTAAAGCCTTGCCGGGTGTCTGGTGCGTGCCGACTTGCCTGTTTCGGTGGATCCTTGGGCGGCTTGGCCGGTGATGAGGCCTCCTGTTGTGGCGGACCCGGGATGCGGGCCCAGCAGTCCTTCGCGTAGTGGCCCCTCCGTCCGCAGCGGAAACAATCGGCGTCGTTGCGCCGAAGCGCAGGCCTTGCATCGCGCCGACCTCGTATCGGCGGTGCAGCACGAGAGGCCGGTCCACCGCGGCTTGACCATGGCCCCGAGGCGGCCGTCAGCTCCTGAGGGCCCCCCCCATCCGGCACGTATACCGACTTCGTAGGGTCCCAACCCAGAGCGCCACCCTCTGCGACGGGCCCCCCTGTCCACGCCGCGACTTGTTTCCATCGTCGTAGGTTGAATTGTGCATCCAGACATTTCGCCGCCGCCCGGGAGGTGAGCTTCTCATGCCCGCACACCGGCATGGGAATCCCAAGATCCCTCGACAGCTCGAGCATCTTGCCCAAGATGAGAGGCTCGAGCAGGTCAGGTGTTGTATCTGGATACGCGGCCATAGCCAAATCAAGCACTGCACCCCTGTACGCCACAGGCGACTCCTCGGGCGCTCGTTGTCGTTGAGCGAATCGCCGATGCGCGTCGTCAGGTGGCTCGTAGGCGTCGGCCATTTCTTGAAAAACTCCGTATAATGTCCTCTTCTTCTCGGCCTTAATGGAGCGAAAAAAACGAACAGATTCGTCGTCCAGAAGAGTCGGCAACACGTCTAAGGCCTCAGCATCGGTCCATCTCGCAGAACGGACCGCCGCCAAAAATCTGCAGGCGAAAGCGCTCCAGTCGCCCCCAATGGCGAATTCTTTGACCGTGGTGAGATGGCGACTCCGACTTCGCTTTACTCCGCCCTCCGCCGATGGTTCCTCCGGAGGCAAATTCAAAATGGCGTCGAACCGCGGCGTGGTCAAGATGGCGGTTTCCCGCCGCGGAACGCGCAAGATGGCGGCCTCCTGCCGCGTGGTCAATGGCGCCGGGAGTGAAGATACCGTGGCGGCCTGTGGAGCACTCTCCGCTCTCTCCGTCGCCGTCCTTGGGGTGACGAGATGACACAATTGGCCCAGGGCGTCCTTGAGAGTCTCCAGTTGCTCCGCCACCTGCAGCCATCGCAGATCAGCGTCTGATGTTGTCGGCGGCCCTGACACTGTGGCTACATCTTCAACTCCCGTCCCCGCACTCGTTTCAGCAGGGCTCTCCTCTCCCACCCCGGCAGGATCCATGTTTGGAGGGAAGTCTTCGTCTTCGGACGAAGAAGCCGATGCTGGCGCTGGAACATTTTTCTTTCTCACTTGTTTCGACATGCCGTTGCACTTCCGACACCAATGTAATAAAGGACTCGACCACGAAGTCTGGCATGGTGTCCTTTATTCAGTTCTTCCTCGTAACCCACACGGCTGTCCTTCTATAAGACTTCTATACCGACACTGATACTGCTGTTAACCCCGTCACGCCAACAGTTCCTCTGTTGGTCTCCTGTTGCTCTCGTAGCCTTGCTGGCTGTCACCCTCACGCAGCCCCCCACTGGCTGCTCTCCTGCAGTTTCTCCTCTCGTCGTTCTCTCAGCCTCTCTCTCCTCTCGTCGCTCTCGTAGCCTCTCCCTCACACACAGCCTCGCCGGCTGTGTTCACCGCAGCTCCTCGTCCGCCTTCTCTCCAGCAGCCCCACCGCTGTCTTCTCTCGCAGCTCCGCTGGCTGCTCCCTTAGCTGGCCACCGCTGGCCGCCCCTGCCACCCCTTCTGGCTTTGCCCACGTGGCCTTACTCTGGTCCAGTCCCACCCGTTCTGCCTTCCTCTTCCGGTCTCCTCCCTTAAGAACCTTAACCTTGCTCCCACGTCACCTAACTCCACCTCTCCGTGACGTCACATCCGGGAGGTCGCCCGCGCCCGCATTACACATATAAAGGATTTGTAGTGAAAAACTTTGTTTTTACGGGTTAATTTTTTCAGGGTTAGCTCGCGTCAATGTCAACGTTGTGTCGTCAAAACCCGCCACCACCCGACGCAGCCACTCAGTGAGGTTCAGCGTCACGTGACCAGGACGCTCCAATTGACCACTTGCACAGCGCCAACCGGTGCGATGCAGAGGTCGCAAACGGGTTTTGATTCCTTAATCCTCGTACCCGTACCCTACCCGTACCCTACCCGTACCCGTACCCGGCCGCACCAGGGTCGCAAATGGGTACTCGTACCCAGCTGTACCCGTACCCGGCCGGGTATCGGGTAGGGTACGGGTTTTGGGTACCCGATTGCGACCTCCTGGGATGAAGCCATGTTGCAGGCGCGGGTGGGTTGATTCTAGGAACTTGAATTGTGAGAAGAGACAAGACGTTGGGAAATGAGTGACAAACGGTGACTCACCCAGTGACTCACGGCTTACCCGTACCCGTACCCGGCCGCACCAGGGTCGCAAACGGGTCCCCGTACCCGTACCCGGCCGGGTACGGGTAGCCGGGTATCGGGTAGGGTACGGGTATCGGGTACCCGGTTGCGACCTCTGGTGTACTGGAGATGTAAACCCACTACGACGTTTACAATTCGAGCGTCATCATCAGGCGGGCAGCCAGAGTACGCGGTCCAACCCAAAAAAACTCGCCTTCGCCGTGAAATATCGGTAGCAGAAGCCGACTACGCGTTTGACCGACCGAAAAGAAACCTGTTCAACCCACGTCGCTGTTGACGGAGGGACTACTTCATATCAGAGGTCGCAACCGGGTACCCGATACCCGTACCCTACCCGATACCCGGTCGGGTACGGGTACGGCCGGGTACGGGTACCCGTTTGCGACCCTGGTGCGGAATCAAAACCCGTTTGCGACCTCTGGGTGGTAGTGGTGGTAGTGGTGGTAGTGGTAGTGGTGGTAGTGGTGGTAGTGGTAGTGGTGGTAGTGGTGGTGGTGGTAGTGGTAGTGGTGGGGTCACGGTACCTCTGGTGAAGACAATTCGGGACGACCTCTGCTTCATATTCATTGTCGTTGTTGTTGTCGTTGTTGTTGTTGTTGTGCAGCCCAAACCGTGGGTGGGACGTTGCCCTACATGTCCCCGGAGCTGCCGCTGGGCTACCAGGTCACGTGCGCTGTGGACATGTGGGCGCTGGGCTGCACCGTGGCCGAGATGGCCACCGGCAAGGATCTCTTTGACTCACGGACATATGAAGAGCACCTGCCCTGCTGCATCGAGGTATGGGCTGTGGGTGGGAACGGTGGGTGTGGTGGGTGTGGTGGGTATGGTGGGTGTGGTGGGTGGGTATGGTGGGTATGGTGGGTGGGTATGGTGGGTGTGGTGGGTGGGTATGGTGGGTGGGTATGGTGGGTATGGTGGGTGGGTATGGTGGGTGGGTATGGTGGGTATGGTGGGTGGTGTGAGTACGGTGGGTACGGTGGGTGGGTATGGTGGGTGGGTATGGTGGGTACGGTGGGTATGGTGGGTGGGTATGGTGGGTGGGTATGGTGGGTGTGGTGGGTGGGTATGGTGGGTGGGTATGGTGGGTGGGTATGGTGGGTGGGCAGGCAGGTCTCTATGGGTCTCTGTTGGTCTGCACAAAGACCCATACTCACCCACAGAGACCCATACAGGCCCACAGAGACCCATACAGACCCACAGAGACCCATGCTCATAGAGACCCATACAGACCCACAGAGACCCATACTCGTAGAGACCCATACAGACCCACAGAGACCCACAGAGACCCATACAGACCCACAGAGACCCATCCTCATAGAATTTGATTCCCTCTCACGGCCACAATGGGCCCGCTGAGGCTACACCGGCTGTAACCCCCCCTCCTCCTCCTCCTTCCCCTCCTCCTCCCCCTCCTCCCCCTCCTCCTTTTGTCTTCATCTGAAACCACGTGCAGATCCTGGGCATGCCCCCGACAAAGATGGTGGACGAAGCCCCAAATGGGTCACTCTACTTTGGTGAGTCGAAGGCTCGGGCAGGCTGGTGTGTGAGTGAGCAGGTAGGTGGGTGGGTAGGTGAGTGGGTGGGTAGGTGAGTGGGTGGGTGAGCGGGTGGGTGAGTGGGTGGGTGGGTGAGTGAGTGGGTGGGTGAGTGAGTTGTTGGGTAGGTGAGTAGGTAGGTGAGTGGGTGGGTGAGTGAGTGTGTGGGTGAGTGAGTGGGTGAGTGAGTTGTTGGGTAGGTGAGTAGGTAGGTGAGTGGGTGGGTGAGTGGGTGGGTAGGTGAGTGGGTGGGTGAGTGGATGTTTGAGTGGGTGGGTGAGTGGGTGGGTTTGTAAGTGAGTGGTTGGGTAGGTGAGTGAGTGGGTGGGTGAGTGGGCGGGTGAGTGAGTGGGTGGGTGAGTGGGTGGGTGAGTGGGCGGGTGACTGAGTGGGTGGGTGAGTGGGTGGGTGAGTGGGTGGGTGAGTGGTTGGGTAGGTGAGTAGGTAGGGGAGTGGGTGGGTGAGTGAGTGAGATAGTGGCTGTGTAGTTGAGTGGGTGGGTGAGTGAGTTGGTATGTAGGTGTATATGAAGGTGGGTAGTCAAGTGGCTGAGTGGGTATGTGGGCGACATGCTGGCGGGTGACTTTGCGTGCGTCTCTGTCTCTCTGCAGACCCTGAGGGTCTCCCCTACAACGTGTCAATGCAGCGTCCACCAGGCAGCCTGTCCCTGCACCGCGCACTGCAGGGACACCACCCTCAGCTGGTGGACTTTGTCAGCCGCTGCCTGCAGTACGAACCACACTCACCCCTCGCTCACCTCCACTCACCCTCACTCACCCTCGCTCACCCCCACTCACTCACTCACTCACCCCCACTCACTCACTCATCCCCACTCACTCACTCACTCATCCCCACTCACTCATCCCCACTCACTCACTCATCTCCACTCACTCACTCGCCCCCACTCACTCACTCGCCCCCACTCACTCACTCACTCGCTCATCCCCACTCACTCACTCACTCACTCATCTCCACTCACTCACTCGCCCCCACTCACTCACTCACTCATCCCCACTCACTCACTCATCTCCACTCACTCACTCGCCCCCACTCACTCACTCACTCACTCATCCCCACTCACTCACTCATCTCCACTCACTCACTCGCCCCCACTCACTCACCCACTCATCCCCACTCACTCACTCACTCACTCGCCCCCACTCACTCACCCACTCATCCCCACTCACTCACTCACTCACTCACTCACCCACTCATCCCCACTCACTCACCCACTCACCCCACTCACTCATCCCCGCTCACTCACTCACTCAACCCCACTCACTCACTCACTCATCCCCACTCACTCACTCACTCACCCCCACTCACTCACTCACTCACTCATCCCCACTCACTCACTCATCCCCACTCACTCACTCACTCATCCCCACTCACTCACTCACTCACTCATCCCCACTCACTCATCCCCACTCACTCACCCCCACTCACTCGCTCCCACTCGCTCATCCCCACTCACTCACTCACTCACCCCCACTCACTCACTCACTCACCCCCACTCACTCACTCACTCACCCCACTCACTCACTCACTCATCCCCACTCACTCATCCCCACACACTCACTCACTCACCCCCACTCACTCACTCACTCACCCCCACTCACTCACTCACTCATCCCCACTCACTCATCCCCACTCACTCACTCATCTCCACTCACTCACTCGCCCCCACTCACTCACTCGCCCCCACTCACTCACTCACTCATCCCCACTCACTCACTCGCCCCCACTCACTCACTCGCTCCCACTCGCTCATCCCCACTCACTCACTCACTCACTCACCCCCACTCACTCACTCACTCGCCCCCACTCACTCACTCACTCGCTCCCACTCGCTCATCCCCACTCACTCACTCGCTCTCACTCACTCACTCACCCCCACTCACTCACTCACTCATCCCCACTCACTCATCCCCACACACTCACTCACTCACCCCCACTCACTCACTCATCCCCACTCACTCATCCCCACACTTTCACTCGCCCCCACTCACTCACTCACTCGCTCCCACTCGCTCATCCCCACTCACTCACTCACTCATCCCCACTCACTCATCCCCACACACTCACTCACTCACCCCCACTCACTCACTCATCCCCACTCACTCATCCCAACTCACTCACTCGCCCCCACTCACTCACTCACTCGCTCCCACTCGCTCATCCCCACTCACTCACTCACTCACCCCCACTCACTCACTCACTCACCCCCACTCACTCACTCATCCCCACTCACTCATCCCCACACACTCACTCACTCACCCCCACTCACTCACTCACTCATCCCCACTCACTCATCCCCACACACTCACTCACTCACCCCCACTCACTCACTCACCCCCACTCACTCACTCACTCATCCCCACTCACTCACGCACCCCCACGCACTCATCCTCACACCACTCACTCACTCACCCCCACTCACTCATCCCCACTCACCACCCCACACCTGTCTACACCTTATCAGTGTCCTACCTTACTACAGACCCAACTCAGACCTTTATTGATCACTCAGTGACCCTGATACATCTGAACGTACATCCTCCAAAGTCCCATCACAAGGAACAAACACAAACAAATAGACAAAAATGTTTTTAAATCCTTTATATTAAGCTCACTTGCTTGCTTGCCTACGACCGTGCAAAATTTTCGGTCGTTTTTTAACCCACTTCCCGTGATCCAATCGAGCTGACATTTTGCACACAGACTCGTTGTGCGTGACAATTTATTTTCGTGAAAAAAAATTTTTCTCCAAAATTTTACACTTTTTAGGACATATTTTTTTCATATTTAATTTAAAATACCAATGTGAAAAAAATAAAACTCTTACTCAAGAAAAACAGAAATGAATAATACAATAAAACCGATGCCACGCATATAAAGGATTTATAGTGAAAAACTTTGGTTTTACGGGTTAATTTTTTATTACCCAGCATTGAAACGGCCGCTCTCCGTACTGACCTGACAACTCAATCTCCCTGCACAAGAACACGGAATAAACCGTGCGGATTGACAGTCCTGCCACCCACTCACTACCCACTCACTACCCACCACCACTCCTTCCCCCCCTCTCCATCTCTACCCCCCACCACCCACGCCACCATCTCCCTCCCACCCTCCATCTCTACCCCCCACCCACCCACCATCTCCCTCCCACCCTCTGCATCTCTACCCCCCACCACCCACCCACCATCTCCCTCCCCCCCTCTCCATCTCTACCCCCCACCACCCACGCCACCATCTCCCTCCCACCCTCCATCTCTACCCCCCACCACCCACCCACCATCTCCCTCCCCCCCTCTCCATCTCTACCCCCCACCACCCACCCACCATCTCCCTCCCCCCCTCTCCATCTCTACCCCCCACCACCCACCCACCCACCATCTCCCTCCCCCCCTCTCCATCTCTACCCCCCACCACCCACCCACCATCTCCCTCCCACCCTCTCCATCTCTACCCCCCACCACCCACCCACCATCTCCCTCCCCCCCTCTCCATCTCTACCCCCCACCACCCATCCACCATCTCCCTCCCCACCCTCTCCATCTCTACCCCCCACCACCCACCCACCATCTCCCTCCCCCCCTCCATCTCTACCCCCCACCACCCACCCACCATCTCCCTCCCCACCCTCTCCATCTCTACCCCCCACCACCCACCCACCATCTCCCTCCCCCCCTCTCCATCTCTACCCCCCCCCACCACCCACCATCTCCCTCCCCCCCTCTCCATCTCTACCCCCCACCACCCACCCACCATCTCCCTCCCCCCTCTCCATCTCTACCCCCCCACCACCCACCCACCATCTCCGCTCCCCCCCTCTCCATCTCTACCCCCCCCACCACCCACCCACCATCTCCCTCCCCCCCTCTCCATCTCTACCCCCCACCACCCACCCACCATCTCCTCCCCCCTCTCCATCTCTACCCCCACCACCCCCACCATCTCCCCCACTCTCCATTTCTACCCCCACCCACACCACCACTCCCTCCCACCCTCTCCATCTCTACCCCCCACCACCCACCCACCATCTCGCTCTCCCCCTCCATCTCTACCCCCCACCACCCACCCACCATCTCCCTCCCACCCTCTCCATCTCTACCCCCACCACCCACCCACCCACCATCTCCCTCCCCCCTCTCCATCTCTACCCCCCACCACCCACCCACCATCTCGCTCCCCCCCTCCATCTCTACCCCCCACCACCCACCACCATCTCCCTCCCACCCTCTCCATCTCTACCCCCCACCACCCACCCACCATCTCGCTCTCCCCCTCCATCTCTACCCCCCCACCACCCACCCACCATCTCCCTCCCACCCTCTCCATCTCTACCCCCCACCACCCACCCACCATCTCCCTCCCCCCCTCCATCTCTACCCCCCACCACCCACCCACCATCTCCCTCCCACCCTCTCCATCTCTACCCCCCACCACCCACCCACCATCTCCCTCCCCCCCTCCATCTCTACCCCCCACCACCCACCCACCCACCATCTCCCTCCCCCCCTCCATCTCTACCCCCCCCCACCACCCACCCACCATCTCCCTCCCCCCCTCTCCATCTCTACCCCCCACCCACGCTACCATCTTTCCACTCTCCCCCCACCTCCCACCCTGTCACATCTGCTCACCTTGCCCCTGTCCACCACGTGGTGTGCCTCTCCTCCTCCTCCTCCCACCACCAGATGGGATCCCAATCTCCGCATGACGCCTGAACAGGCGCTGGCTCACAGCTGGCTACAAACCACCACCACTACCAGGGCCACCACCATCCGGGCCACCACCACCACCACCACCATTAGGGCCAACCCCACCACCAGAGAGACCACCACCACCATCAGGGCTACCCCCACCACCACCACCCAGGCCACCACCACCCGGGCAACCACCACCACCACCATCAGCAGCAGCAGCACTCCAGTGCAGGGCTCTGCAGCTGCTGAGCCACGGTGAGCCTCTCTCTGTGTACCTCGCCTGGTACGCAGGAGGTCGTGGGTTCGATCCCGACCCTGATGAGATGTTAATTAACTCGCCTGGTACGCAGGAGGTCGTGGGTTCGATCCCGACCCTGATGAGATGTTAACTACCTCGCCTGGTACGCAGGAGGTCGTGGGTTCGATCACGACCCTGACGAGATGTTGACTACCTCGCCTGGTACGCAGGAGGTCGTGGGTTCCATCCCGACCCTGACGATGCCTGCTGCTGCTGCTGTATATCTGCAGTCTGTGTTTCTGTCCCCGTGGTGGTCACTGCGTGGATTCTTCTCAGGGTCCTCCAGATTTTCCCCTCCACGTTTAGAATCGGCGTCACGCACTTCGAGTGTTTGACTGCCTCTATGAATGTCCACGCGATGCAGATGATGATGACGATGTTATCAGATGATGATGATGATGTTATCAGCCAACTTGATTCGGCTATCAGCTGAGATGGCCAAGTCACTTCTGGTCTACGTGGGTCTCTGTGGGTCTCTGTGGGTCTCTGTGAGTCTCTGTGGGTCTCTGTGAGTCTCTGTGGGTCTCTGTGAGTCTATGGGTCTCTGTGGGTCTATGGGTCTCTGTGGGTCTCTGTGGGTCTCTGTGAGTCTCTGTGGGTCTCTGTGAGTCTATGGGTCTCTGTGGGTCTATGGGTCTCTGTGGATCTATGGGTCTCTGTGGGTCTATGGGTCTCTGTGAGTCTATGGGTCTCTGTGAGCTTATGGGTCTCTGTGGGTCTCTGTGGGTCTGTGGGTCTCTGTGGGTCTCTGTGGGTCTCTGTGAGTCTCTGTGGGTCTCTGTGAGTCTCTGTGGGTCTCTGTGAGTCTATGGATCTCTGTGGGTCTATGGATCTATGGGTCTCTGTGATTATGGGTCTCGGTGGGTCTGTATGGGTCTGTATGAGTATGGGACTCTATGAGTATCGGTCTCTGTAGATCTCTATGGGTCTGTATGAGTATGGGTCTCTGTGGGTCTGATGATGACGATGCTGACGATGAAGATGACGATGAGGATGACGACGACGATGATGATGATGATGACGATGACGACGACGATGATGACGACGATGATGACAATGATGATGATGATGACGATGATGATGATGACGTTGATGATGATGATGATGCGCTGCTGTGGTGCTGCTGCCTCTCTCTCTCCACAGAGCGGAGCCAGAGAAGAAGCTCCCATCATCATCGTCATCATCATCGTCATCATCGTCATCGTCATCATCGTCGTCATCGTCATCATCGTCATCATCATCAACATCATTGTCATCATCGTCGTCAGCATCACACACTCACTCACCACCCACACTCACCACCCACACTCACCACCCACACTCACCACACTCACCACCCACACTCACCACACTCACTCACCACACTCACCACACACACTCACCACCCACACTCACCACCCACACTCACCACCCACACTCACCACCCACACTCACCACACACACTCACCACACACACTCACCACCCACACTCACTACACACACACACCACACACACACTCACCACCCACACTCACCACCCACACTCACCACACACTCACCACACTCACTCACCACACTCACCACCCACACTCATCACCCACACTCACCACCCACACTCACCACCCACACTCATCACCCACACTCACCACCCACACTCACCACACTCACCACCCACAGTCATCACCCACACTCACCACCCACACTCACAACCCACACTCACCACCCACACTCACCGCCCACACTTACCACACTCACCACCCACACTCACCACCCACACTCACCACCCACACTCACCAGCCACACTCACCACCCACACTCACCACACTCACACCACACACACTCACCACTCACACTCACCACACCACCCACACTGACCACACTCACCACCCACACTCACCACCCACACTCACCACCCACACTTACCACACTCACCACCCACACTCACCACCCACACTCACCACCCACACTCACCAGCCACACTCACCACCCACACTCACCACACTCACACCACACACACTCACCACTCACACTCACCACACCACCCACACTGACCACACTCACCACCCACACTCACCACCCACACTCACCACCCACACTTACCACACTCACCACCCACACTCACCACCCACACTCACCACCCACACTCACCAGCCACACTCACCACCCACACTCACCACACTCACACCACACACACTCACCACTCACACTCACCACACCACCCACACTGACCACACTCACCACCCACACTCACCACCCACACTCAACACACTCACACCACACACACTCACCACTCACACTCACCACACCACCCACACTTACCACACTCACCACCCACACTCACCACCCACACTGACCACCCACACTCACCACCCACACTCACCACACATACTCACCACCCACACTCACCACACTCACCACCCACACTCACCACACTCACTCACCACACACACACACCACACACACACTCACCACCCACTCACCACCCACACTCACCACACTCACCACACACACTCACCACCCACACTAACCACACACACTAACCACACACACTCACCACCCACACTCACCACACACTCACCACTCACACTACCCACACTCACCACACTCACCACCCACACTCACCACCCACACTCACCACCCACACTCACCACCCACACTCACCGCACTCACCACACACTCACCACACACACTCACCACACACACTCACCACACTCACTCACCGCCCACACTCACCGCCCACACTCACCGCCCACACTCACCGCCCACACTCACCGCACTCACCACACACTCACCACCCACACTCACCACCCACACTCACCACCCACACTCACCACCCACAATCACCCACCACACTCACCACACTCACCACACTCACTCACCACCCACACTCACCACCCACACTCACCCACCACACTCACCACACACACTCATCACCCACACTCACCACACTCACCACCCGTACTCACCACCCGCACTCACCACCCGCACTCACCACACACACTCATCACCCACACTCACCACACTCACCACCCGTACTCACCACCCGCACTCACCACCCACACTCACCACCCACACTCACCACACACACTCACCACACAATGGACTAGAGCCTGCCTAGCCACGTGTACGTGTGAAGAGTTAGGATAGAGATAAGAACAAGTTATAATGTAATAATGTGTACATATACATCTAGACCATTGTTTGTTTATCGATTGTTGTTGCTAATAAATAAGCGGACTCAACAGAACGCTGCAATTGTGTTTGTTGTGGCGAGATGCTGCTGCCTGGGGTCTCAGGTGACTTGGGTCCAGATGTTGACTACCTCGCCTGGTACACAGGGGGTCGTGGGTTAAATTCCGACCCTGGTGAGATGCTAACTACCTCGCCTGGTACACAGGAAGTCGTGGGTTAAATTCTGACCCTGGTGAGATGTTGATTACCTGGCCTGGTACACAGGAGGTCGTGGGTTAAATTCCGACCCTGGTGAGATGTTGACTACCTCGCCTGGGACACAGGAAGTCGTGGGTTAAATTCTGACCCTGATGAGATGTTGACTACCTCGCCTGGTACACAGGAGGTCGTGGGTTAAATTCCGACCCTGGTGAGATGTTGACTACCTCGCCTGGTACACAGGAGGTCGTGGGTTAAATTATGACCTTGGTTAGATGTTGACTACCTCGCCTGGTACACAGGAGGTCGTGTGTTAAATTCCGATCCTGATGAGATGTTAACTACCTCGCCTGGTACACAGGAGGTCGTGGGTTAAATTCCGACCCTGATGAGATGTTGACTACCTCGCCTGGTTACGCAGTTGGTCGTGGGTTCGATCCCGACCCTGACGATGCCTGCTGTTGTATATTTGGAGTCTGCGTCTCTCTCTCATCATCATCACCACAGTGGCTAGGAGATGTTAACTACCTCGCCTGGTATACAGGAGGTCGTGGGTTCCATCCCGACCCTGACGATGCCTGCTGCTGCTGTATATTTGAAGTCTGCATCTCTCTCTCTCTCTCATCATCAACACAGTTGGCTAGGAGATGTTGACTACCTCGCCTGGTATACAGGAGGTTTTGGGTTCGATCCCGACCCTGACGATGCCTGCTGCTGCTGCTGTGTATTTGGAGTCTGCCCAGCTTCGTGTCTCATCAGCAGAAGCAGAGACAGGCTCTGCTTGAACCAACGCTGGTGAACTGCCCAGATGTTTGTCGTCAGATGCACCAAGCCTGGCACAGCAGTCAACCCATGGCACCTGCTGGGCCTGTCCCGTGACCTCCTCCTGCACCTAGCCTGGCACAGCAGTCAACCCATGGCACCTGCTGGGTCTGTCCCGTGACCTCCTCCTGCACCTAGCCTGGCACAGCAGTCAACCCATGGCACCTGCTGGGTCTGCCCCGTGACCTCCTCCTCCTGCACCTAGCCTGGCACAACAGTCAACCCATGGCAACTGCTGGGCCTGTCACGTGACCTCCTCCTGCACCTAGCCTGGCACAGCAGTCAACCCATGGCAACTGCTGGGCCTGTCTCGTGACCTCCTCCTGTACCTAGCCTGGCACAGCAGTCAACCCATGGCAACTGCTGGGCCTGTCTCGTCACCTCCTCCTGCACCTAGCCTGGCACAGCAGTCAACCCATGGCAACTGCTGGGCCTGTCACGTGACCTCCTCCTGCACCTAGCCTGGCACAGCAGTCAACCCATGGCAACTGCTGGGCCTGTCACGTGACCTCCTCCTGCACCTAGCCTGGCACAGCAGTCAACCCATGGCACCTGCTGGGCCTGTCCCGTGACCTCCTCCTGCACCTAGCCTGGCACAGCAGTCAACCCATGGCAACTGCTGGGCCTGTCCCGTGACCTCCTCCTGCACCTAGCCTGGCACAGCAGTCAACCCATGGCACCTGCTGGGTCTGTCACGTGACCTCCTCCTGCACCTAGCCTGGCACAGCAGTCAACCCATGGCACCTGCTGGGTCTGTCCCGTGACCTCCTCCTGCACCTAGCCTGGCACAGCAGTCAACCCACAGCACCTGCTGGGTCTGTCCCGTGACCTCCTCCTGCACCTAGCCTGGCACAGCAGTCAACCCATGGCACCTGCTGGGTCTGTCACGTGACCTCCTCCTGCACCTAGCCTGGCACAGCAGTCAACCCATGGCACCTGCTGGGCCTGTCACGTGACCTCCTCCTGCACCTAGCCTGGCACAGCAGTCAACCCATGGCACCTGCTGGGCCTGTCACGTGACCTCCTCCTGCACCTAGCCTGGCACAGCAGTCAACCCATGGCACCTGCTGGGCCTGTCACGTGACCTCCTCCTGCACCTAGCCTGTCCTTGTGGAAGAGATACGTAGATGACACGTTCGTCATCTGGCCACATGGCCGACGAGCTTTGAACCAATTCCTCAACCACATCAATTCCATTCACCATGGAGGTGGAAAAGGATGGCAAGCCATCATTCTTGGGTGTTTTAATCGATGGCTCAATGGGCCATTCTGTCTACAGGAAAGCCACCCATACGGACGCCTACCTAAAACCTGGCTCCCACCACCATCCATCCATCCCAGAAGAATTCCCTCATCAAAACTCTACACCATAGAGCTCGTTGCATTTCCGACCATCATCACCGCCTAGCCAGTGAACTGGAACATGTACAGCAAGCTCTCAAGACGAACGGATATTCAGACTACACAATCCGTAAAGCTATCACCCCAACCGTTGGGAAAGGACCATCTTGAGGACTCAATCAAAACCATCACCTTGTCATACATAGCAGGGGTCACCAAACAGATTTCCAAAATCAAGAGCAAACACAAGATCCAGGTTCGATTTAACACAGTACGTAAAATTCGTGATCTGATCTCATCTGTGAAGAATGTGATCCCTGACGTGCAATACCCCGGCGTCTTCAAACCAAGCTGTGTATGCGGCAGTAGTTACATTGGGGAAACTAAGCGACATGTCTCGGACCGTGTTCGTGAACACAAGGCAGATCTGAAACACGGTAGGACCAATACCTCGGCCGTGGCTGATCATTGTTTTAATGCGGTGGGCTCACGCGAGATTGATTTCTCGAAGACGAAGGTGCTTTGCAAACCCACTCGCTATAAACAAAGATTTGTTCATGAAGCCATCCATATACACAGACACAATTTCAGCCGAGAAGATGGTTACAAACTTAGCAATCGTTGGAAGGACGTTATCAACCAGTTCTTCATAACTGGCTGTGATGTTCCCATCCTGCCACCTTCAAATGTTAATTGTCGTTTACAGCTCTCCGATTTTACATTAACAGGTTAAATTTCTCACACCAACACAGCCACCTCCGCGCTTCGACCTCGATGAGACGGTGGCTCTGAGATCTCACATTGACATGCTAATCTTTACCTGGCAGCCCTTTAATTGGTCGAAACCCACCACTAAGGCCGTCGCTGCCCATCACTCACATTAACATCGGCTGCTCTGCCCACGCTGCTGATGTGGTGCCACCGCGGATTAAGGCTGATCCACCGGAGGGTAGGGAGTGCACATTCGTACGGCGACGTGCGCCTGCAGGGGCGCGCGTGTGCACGCAGCCACCTCCGCATTAGCGGTGGTGTACGGGGGGAGTGCGTCAGAGATCGCAACCAGGTACCCGATACCCGTACCCTACCCGATACCCGGTTACCCGTACCCGGCCGGGTACGGGTACCCGTTTGTGACCCTGGTGCGGCCGAGTACGGGTACGGGTAGGCCGTGAGTCACTGGTGAGTCACCGTTTGTCACTCATTTCCCAACGTCTTGTCTCTTCTCACAATTCAAGTTCCTAGAATCAACCCACCCGCGCCTACAACATGGCTTCATCCCAGAGGTCGCAATCAGGTACCCGATACCCGTACCTTACCCGTGTCCGGCCGGGTACGGGTAGGGTACGGGTACGGCCGGGTACGGCCGCACCCGTTTGCGACCCTGGTGCGGCCGGGTACGGGTACGGGTAAGGAATCAAAACCCGTTTGCGACCTCTGGAGTGCGTGTGGGATAACTCGGGGTGGTGGTGAGCCAGCCACTTTGCCGTGTCCCTCAGAGAGGGCGCTGGTGCGGGGGGGAGGGGCCGATCAGCGGGGGCCCGGCGAGAAGTGGCCGAGCAGGAGGGGGGAGTGGAGGGGGTGTGACGTCACACCCCACACTGACACGTGGGAGACGGCCATTTTAAACCTTTATAGACAGTTTGCCGAGCCCTGGACTTTGCGGAAGCCCATGATCTTGTCCTCGCCAACACCTTCTTCAAGAAGAGACCGTCCCATCTCATTACGTACGCCAGTGGTGGGAGATCAACTAAAATTGATTACTGGCTTGTCAAGCGGGATAAGCTGAAAACGGTGACAAACACTAAAGTCATACCATCGGACAACATCGCCCCACAGCATCGCATCCTGGCCATGGACATAAAAATGGACATTGGCCAGCGACATCGCCCACCAACAACTGGACAGCAGCGAATTAAGTGGTGGCGGATGAAGGAATGCAAGGATCAGCTGAGAGTCGCCTTTAATCAGATTGACGTGAACATCAACCGACCAGCGAATGTGATTTGGGAAGATCTTGCCGGCCAACTGTGCACAGCAGCAACGGAAGCACTGGGGCTAACTAAGCCGGGAAAACACTTCATTGACAAGCAAATATGGTGGTGGAACGAAGAAGTTCAGCTAGCAGTGAAAGAGAAGAAGCTAGCTTTCAAGAAGTGGCGTCAAACGCTCGCAGATCTGGATTACCAACAATACAGAAACTGCAAATCGGCAATAAAGTGAGTAGTTGCAGCGGTGAAATTAGCTCAATACGACCAACTGTATGTCGAACTGGACACCCCAGAAGGTGCCAATAAGATCTATCGACTGGCAGAGGCGCGCCATCGTTCGACTCAGGATATTGGTCAGGTCAAATGCATAAAGGATGAGAATCACAGCGCTCTCAGAGACCCGCCCGCCATCCTTCAACGCTGGAGCGACTACTTCTCTGGAATCTGCAACCAGGAATTTCCCCACCCACCTATTATTAGCGCTGAACACGTCATCGGTCCGGTTCCACCTATCACCATCACCGAAGTGGAACAAGCTATCAAGAGAATGAAGAATGGGAAAGCGACTGGCCCGGACGATGTACCTGCTGAGGCCTGGAAGATCCTTGGCAGGCAGGGTGCTGCCCTCCTTACCCAACTCTTCAGCACCATCACGAGCACCGGTGAGGTCCCAGAAGCCTGGTCGACCAGCACGACGGTTCCAATTTGGAAGGGTAAAGGGGACGTGGCAGAATGCTCGAATTACAGGCCAATCCGGCTCCTGTGTCATGCGATGAAGATCTTTGAGCGAGTTTTCGACACGAGGATTAGAAACATCATCACCCTATCACCCAACCAATGCGGCTTCGTCAAAGGATGTGGCACTACGGACGCCATCTTCGCGGCGAGGCTCCTGCTGGAGAGGCACAGAGAGAAGAACAAGGCTGTGCACGTGTCGTTCCTCGACCTTGAAAAGGCATTTGACAGGGTCCCCCACGACCTCATCTGGCACTCGCTTCGATCCCATGGAGTCCCTGAAACCTACGTGCATTGGGTGCAACTCCTATACAAGAACGTCACCAGTGCAGTCAGGTGTGCAGTGGGCATATCACCGCCATTTCCCATCAGCGTTGGAGTGCACCAAGGATCGGCCCTGTCTCCACTCCTGTTTATCCTGTGCATGGACACGATCACTGCCGACCTGCACACGTCCCTTCCATGGTCAATTCTCTACGCGGATGACGTCCTCCTCTCAGATGAAGAGAGAGAAGAAGTGGAAAGACAAACGCGCCTGTGGAAGGAACGTTTGGACGAACACGGGATGAGGTTCAACATCAAAAAGACGGAGTATATGGAGTGTGGCCCCCAAACCGACGGCACCATCAGTATTGACGGAGAAGATCTGAAGAAAGTGACGGACTTTAAGTACCTGGGCTCCACCATCAGCTCAGATGGTAGCATCACGAGTGATGTGAGGTCACGAGTCAATGCGGCGTGGATGAAATGGAGGCAAGTCACCGGAGTCCTCTGTGATCGGAAAATGCCGGATAGGCTAAAGGGAAAACTATACAAGACCATCGTCCGACCGGTGGCACTCTATGGATCCGAGTGCTGGCCAGCCACAACTGTACACGAACAAGCTCTCCACACCATGGAGGATGCTCAGATGGAGCCTCGGGCTCACTCGATGGGATCGTGTCAGGAACGAAGACGTTCGGAAGCGACTTGGTGTGGCCCCCATTGCGGACAAGATGCTTGAGGCAAGGCTTCGGTGGTACGGCCATGTGATGCGAAGTGAAGAGTCATCAGTGGCCAAGACTGCCGTGCGTATTGAGCCAGAGGGCCGCCGTCCACGCGGACGTCCGAAGAAGCGATGGATGGACCGAATAAAGGAAGACGTGAAGACGGTCAACGCATCCCCTGAAGATGCCCTGGACCGAGCCAAATGGAGAAGACAATGCCGAAAAGCGGACCCTGCGCCACAGCGGGAACAACGCTAGGAAGAAGAAGATAGACAGTTTGCCATTAGAAGCTCCTCCCCTTTTCATGACGACGTCCGCTTGTGTTGCGATTGAAAGGTCATAATTTTTCGATTTCAAGCTTTCGTGACTGCAGGGATTCATCTTCTTGGTTCTTTCGGTAAAGTCATCACGTAGAAAGGAAATAATAAAATAATAAAAATAAAACAATTAAATCATTCTCACGACGTTTCGGCCACAACGCATTCCACAAGTAGTACTAATCCCATATCTGCATTTCCCATAAATATGCTAAATTCCTCTTGATATGCAAATTCTTTTGTCAAGGCGCTCTTCCCCCTCCAACCCAGCTTAAATAGACGCTCCAAGACTGGTGGTGTTTCATTCAGACGCTGTCTCCCCGACAGACCTGTTCTCCACCTGAGGATGACGGCTGCTTGCGTTGTGGACGAAACGTCGTGAGAATAATTTTATTATGTTTTATTTTTATTATTTTATTACTTCCCTTCTACGTGACTTTACCGAAAGAACCAGGAAGAGGCTTATGTCATGTAGGGAATGTGGAGGGCTGGTAACGTGGGAGCCTATGGGAGCTCTATGGGAGTGGCCGGCGAGGGTGATTGTAATGCGTAGTGTGGATAGGTATGGATGCTTATGTCATGTAGGAAATATGGAGGGCTGGTAACGTGGGAGCCTATGGGAGCTCTATGGGAGTGGCCGGTGAGGGTGATTGTAATGCGTAGTGTGGATAGGTAGGGATGCTTATGTCGTGTAGGGAATATGGAGGGCTGGTAACGTGGGAGCCTATGGGAGCTCTATGGGAGTGGCCGGTGAGGGTGATTGTAATGCGTAGTGTGGATAGGTAGGGATGCTTATGTCGTGTAGGGAATGTGGAGGGCGGGTAACATGGGAGCCTATGGCAGCAGCTAGCGAAGGTGATTGCAATTTGTAGTGTGGATAAGTAACATCTCATCAGGGTCGAAATTGAACCCACGACCTCCTGTGTACCTGGCGAGGTAGTCAACATCTCATCAGGGTCGGAATTGAACCCACGACCTCCTGTGTACCAGGCGAGGTAGTCAACATCTCATCAGGGTCGGAATTGAACCCACGACCTCCTGTGAACCAGGCGAGGTAGTCAACATCTCATCAGGGTCGGAATTGAACCCACGACCTCCTGTGTACCAGGCGAGGTAGTCAACATCTCATCAGGGTCGGAATTTAACCAACGACCTCCTGTGTACCAGGCGAGGTAGTTAACATCTCATCAGGGTCGGAATTGAACCCACGACCTCCTGCGTACCAGGCGAGGTAGTCAACGTCTCATCAGGGTCAGAATTTAACCCACGACCTCCTGTGTACCAGGCGAGGTAGTCAACATCTCACCAGGGTCGGAATTTAACCCACGACCTCCTGTGTACCAGGCGAGGTAGTCAACATCTCACCAGGGTCGGAATTTAACCCACGACCTCCTGTGTACCAGGCGAGGTAGTTAACATCTCATCAGGGTCGGAATTGAACCCACGACCTCCTGCGTACCAGGCGAGGTAGTCAACGTCTCATCAGGGTCAGAATTTAACCCACGACCTCCTGTGTACCAGGCGAGGTAGTCAACATCTCACCAGGGTCGGAATTTAACCCACGACCTCCTGTGTACCAGGCGAGGTAGTCAACATCTCACCAGAGTCGGAATTTAACCCACGACCTCCTGTGTACCAGGCGAGGTAGTCAACATCTCACCAGGGTCAGAATTTAACCCACGACCTCCTGTGTACCAGGCGAGGTAGTCAACATCTCACCAGGGTCGGAATTGAACCCACGACCTCCTGTGTACCAGGCGAGGTAGTCAACATCTCACCAGGGTCGGAATTGAACCCACGACCTCCTGTGTACCAGGCGAGGTAGTTAACATCTCATCAGGGTCGGAATTGAACCCACGACCTCCTGCGTACCAGGCGAGGTAGTCAACGTCTCATCAGGGTCAGAATTTAACCCACGACCTCCTGTGTACCAGGCGAGGTAGTCAACATCTCACCAGGGTCGGAATTTAACCCACGACCTCCTGTGTACCAGGCGAGGTAGTCAACATCTCACCAGAGTCGGAATTTAACCCACGACCTCCTGTGTACCAGGCGAGGTAGTCAACGTCTCATCAGGGTCAGAATTTAACCCACGACCTCCTGTGTACCAGGCGAGGTAGTCAACATCTCACCAGGGTCGGAATTTAACCCACGACCTCCTGTGTACCAGGCGAGGTAGTCAACATCTCACCAGAGTCGGAATTTAACCCACGACCTCCTGTGTACCAGGCGAGGTAGTCAACATCTCACCAGGGTCAGAATTTTACCCACGACCTCCTGTGTACCAGGCGAGGTAGTCAACATCTCACCAGAGTCGGAATTTAACCCACGACCTCCTGTGTACCAGGCGAGGTAGTCAACATCTCACCAGGGTCAGAATTTAACCCACGACCTCCTGTGTACCAGGCGAGGTAGTCAACATCTCACCAGGGTCAGAATTTAACCCACGACCTCCTGTGTACCAGGCGAGGTAGTCAACATCTCACCAGAGTCGGAATTTAACCCACGACCTCCTGTGTACCAGGCGAGGTAGTCAACATCTGGACCCAAGTCACCTGAGACCCCAGGCAGCAGCAACTCGCCACAACAAACACAATTGCAGCGTTCTGTTGAGTCCGCTTATTTATTAACAACAACAATCGATAAACAAACAATGGTCTAGATGTATATGTACACATTATTACATTGTAACTTTTTCTTATCTATATCCTAATTCTTCACACGTACACGTGGCTAGGCAGGCTCTAGTCCATTGTGTGGTGAGTGTGGTGGTGAGTGCGGGTGGTGAGTACGGGTGGTGAGTGTGTGTGGTGAGTGGTGAGTGTGGGTGGTGAGTGCGGGTGGTGAGTACGGGTGGTGAGTGCGGGTGGTGGGTGTGGTGAGTGTGGGTGGTGAGTGTGGTGAGTGTGGGTGGTGAGTGTGTGTGGTGAGTGTGGGTGGTGAGTCTGGTGAGTGTGGGTGGTGTGGTGAGTGTGGGTGGTGTGGTGAGTGTGGGTGGTGAGTGTGGGTGGTGAGTGAGTGTGGGTGGTGAGTGAGTGTGGGTGGTGAGTGTGGGTGGTGAGTGAGTGTGGGTGGTGAGTGTGGGTGGTGTGGTGAGTGTGGGTGGTGAGTGTAGGTGGTGTGGTGAGTGTGGGTGGTGAGTGTGGGTGGTGGGTGTGGTGAGTGTGGTGAGTGTGGATGGTGTGGTGAGTGAGTGTGGTGAGTGTGGGTGGTGAGTGTGGGTGGTGTGGTGAGTGTGAGTGGTGAGTGTGTGTGGTGAGTGTGGGTGGTGAGTGTGGTGAGTGTGGGTGGTGTGGTGAGTGTGGGTGGTGAGTGTGTGTGGTCAGTGAGTGTGGTGAGTGTGGGTGGTGAGTGTGGGTGGTGTGGTGAGTGTGAGTGGTGAGTGTGTGTGGTGAGTGGGGGTGGTGAGTGTGGTGAGTGTGGGTGGTGAGTGTGGTGAGTGTGGGTGGTGAGTGTGGGTGGAGATTGTGGCTGGTGAGTGTGGGTGGTGAGTGTGGGTGGTGTGGTGAGTGTGGGTGGTGTGGTGAGTGTGGGTGGTGAGTGTGGGTGGTGAGTGTGGGTGGTGAGTGTGGGTGGTGTGGTGAGTGTGGGTGGTGTGGTGAGTGTGGGTGGTGAGTGTGGGTGGTGAGTGTGGGTGGTGTGGTGAGTGTGGGTGGTGAGTGTGGGTGGTGAGTGTGGGTGGTGAGTGTGGTGAGTGTGGGTGGTGAGTGTGGGTGGAGATTGTGGCTGGTGAGTGTGGGTGGTGAGTGTGGGTGGTGTGGTGAGCGTGGGTGGTGTGGTGAGTGTGGGTGGTGTGGTGAGTGTGGGTGGTGAGTGTGGGTGGTGAGTGTGGGTGGTGTGGTGAGTGTGGGTGGTGTGGTGAGTGTGGGTGGTGAGTGTGGGTGGTGTGTGGGTGTGGGTGGTGAGTGTGGGTGGTGAGTGTGGTGAGTGTGGGTGGTGAGTGTGGGTGGTGTGCTGAGTGTGGGTGGTGTGGTGAGTGTGGGTGGTGAGTGTGGGTGGTGAGTGTGGGTGGTGAGTGTGGGTGGTGAGTGTGGGTGGTGAGTGTGGGTGGGGAGGGTGGTGAGTGAGTGTGGGTGGTGAGCGTGGATGGTGAGTATGTGTGGTGAGTGTGTGTGGGGAGTGTGGTGAGTGTGAGTGAGGGTGGTGAGTGTAGTGGTGAGTGTGGGTGGTGAGTGTGGGTGGTGAGTGTGAGTGGTGAGTGTGGTGAGTGTGGGTGGTGAGTGTGAGTGGTGAGTGTGGTGAGTGTGGGTGGTGAGTGTGGGTGGTGAGTGTGGGTCCACTCCGCTACTCTGCCGTGGGCCGCCCACCACAGAGCATCAGGCGTCTGAGGAGCGAGCGGACTGAGCGTAGCGCCCTGCCCACACGCACCATGACCCCTCGCTCCCTTTCCTCCTTCTCCTCCTCGTCGTTGTCGTCATCCTCCTCCTGCGTCTCCACCACCTCCACCACCTCCGTCCTCTCTCCAAAGGTCTGAGTGAGCGGTGACTATGACGATGATGATGACGATGATGATGATGACGATGGGAGCTTCTTCTGCGGCTCCGCTCTGTGGAGAGAGAGAGGCAGCAGCACCACAGCAGCGCATCATCATCAACGACATCGTCATCATCGTCATCAACATCATCATCATCGTCATCATCATCGTCGTCGTCGTCGTCAACATCATCATCAACATCATCATCAACATCATTATCAACATCATCATCAACATCATCATCAACATCGTCATCATCAACATCATCATCAACATCATCATCAACATCGTCATCATCAACGTCATCATCATCGTCGTCGTCGTCAGCATCAGACTCACAGAGACCCACACTCATACAGACCCATACAGATCTACAGAGACCGATACTCATAGAGACCCATATTCAGAGACCCATACTAACAGAGCCCATATAGACCCCAGAGTCCCATACTCATAGAGACCCATACAGACCCACCGAGACCCATAATCACAGAGACCCATAGACCCACAGAGACCCACACAGACCCACAGAGACCCACACAGACCCACACAGACCCACAGAGACCCACACAGACCCACACAGACCCACAGAGACCCACAGAGACCCACAGACCCACAGAGACCCACAGAGACCCACAGAGACCCATAGATCCACAGAGACCCATAGTGACCCACAGAGACCCATAGACCCACAGAGACCCACAGAGACCCATAGACCCACGTAGACCAGAAGTGACTTGGCCATCTCAGCTGATAGCCGAATCAAGTGGGCTGATAACATCATCATCATCATCTGCATCATAGCGGCAGTCAAATACTCGAAGTGCGTGACGCCGATTCTCAACGTGGAGGAGGAAATCTGGAGGACCCTGAGAAGAATCCACGCCGTGACCACCACGGGGACAGAAACGCAGACTGCAGATATACAGCAGCAGCAGCAGGCATCGTCAGTGTCGGGATCGAGCCCACGACCTCCTGCGTACCAGGCGAGGTAGTTAACATCTCATCAGGGTCGGTATCGAACCCACGACCTCCTGCGTACCAGGCGAGGTACACAGAGAGAGGCTCACCGTGGCTCAGCAGCTGCAGAGCCCTGCACTGGAGTGGTGCTGCTGCTGATGGTGGTGGTGGCCCAGTTGGTGGTGTCGGGCCAGGTGGTGGTGGTGGCACGGATGGTGGCGGTGGTGGGAGTAGCGCTGATTGTGGTGGTGGTAGCGCTGATGGTGGTGGTGGTGGTGGCCTGGGTGGTGGTGGTGGTGGGGGTGGCCCTGATGGTGGCTCTGCTGCTGCTGCTGCTGGTGGTGGCCCTGATGGTGCTGCTGCTGCTGGTGGTGGTGGCCCTGATGCTGCTGCTGCTGCTGGTGGTGGCTCTGCTGCTGCTGCTGGTGGTGGTGGTGGTGGTGGCCCTGATGCTGCTGCTGCTGGTGGCTCTGCTGCTGCTGCTGCTGGTGGCTCTGCTGCTGCTGCTGGTGGTGGGGGTGCCCCGGATGGTGGTGCTGGTGCTGGTGGTGGTGGTTTGTAGCCAGCTGTGAACCAGCGCCTGTTCAGGCGTCATGCGGAGATTGGGATCCCATCTGGTGGTGGGAGGAGGAGGAGGAGAGGCACACCACGTGGTGGACAGGGGCAAGGTGAGCAGATGTGACAGGGTGGGAGGTGGGGGGAGAGTGGGGAGATGGTGGCGTGGGGGGAGGGGGGGTAGAGATGGAGAGGGGGGAGGGAGTGGTGGTGGGTGGTGAGTGGGTGGCAGAGCTGTAGTAAGGTAGGGCACTGATAAGGTGTTGACAGGTGGTGAGTGGGGATGAGTGAGTGAGTGGGGTTGAGTGAGTGAGTGGGGGTGAGTGAGTGGGGGTGAGTGAGTGAGTGGGGTTGAGTGAGTGAGTGAGTGGGGGTGAGTGAGTGAGTGAGTGGGGATGAGTGAGTGAGTGGGGATGAGTGAGTGAGTGGGGGTGTGTGAATGGGGTTGAGTGAGTGAGTGAGTAGGGTTGAGTGAGTGAGTGGAGATGAGTGAGTGAGTGGGGATGAGTGAGTGAGTGGGGGTGAGTGAGTGAGTGAGTGGAGATGAGTGAGTGAGTGGGGATGAGTGAGTGGGGATGAGTGAGTGGGGGTGAGTGATGTGGGGATAAGCGGGTCGGGGTGAGTGAGTGGGGGTGAGCGAGTGGGGATGAGTGAGTGAGTGAGGATAGTGGTGTGAGGATGAGCGAGTGGGGGCGAGTCGGGGTGAGCGAGGGGTGAGCGAGGGGTGAGTGTGGTTCGTACTGGAGGCAGCGGCTGACAAAGTCCACCAGCTGAGGGTGGTGTCCCTGCAGTGCGCGGTGCAGGGACAGGCTGCCAGGTGGCCTCTGCTGGGACACGTTGTAGGGGAGACCCTCAGGGTCTGCAGAGAGACACACGCAGAGTCACCCGCCAACACGTCGCCCACATACCCAGTCAGCCACTTGACTACCCACCTTCATACCAACTCACCTACCTACTCACCTACATATCAACTCACCCACCCACCCACTCACGTACCCACCCACTAACCCACTCACTCAGCCACCCACTGACTCCCTTACCTACTCACCTTCCCAACCACTCACTCATCCACCTACTCACCCACTCACCTACCCACCCACTATTCCACTTACTCACTCACCCACTCACCTACCTACTCACCCACCCAATCACTCACCCACCCACTCACCCACTCACCCACCCACTCACCCACCCATTCACCCACTCACCCACCCACTCACCCACCCACTCACCCACCCACTCACCCACCCACTCACCCACCCACTCACCTACCTACTCACCTACCCAACCACTCACCCACCCACCCACTCACCCATTCACCCACCCACTCACCCACCCACTCACCCACCCACTCACCCACCCACTCACCTACCCACCCACCTGCTCACACACCCACCTATGCTTCCTAGCGACCGCTACAGAAAGCCCCAAACCCCACCCCACCCCCCACCTCCGGCATATTCAGAGACCCCCCCCCAGCACCCCCCTCAACCCCTCCCCACAAAATAACCCTATAAGAGCCTCACTGCCACCGCCAGCTAACAAGACGGAATGGGTCACATCGCTGGCGCCAGCTGCCCGAGCCTTGGACTCACCAAAGTAATTTGACCACTCATCCACTTAACTACCCACCTTCCTATCCACCTACATACCCACTCACCCACCCACTCATCCACTCACCCACCCACTCACTCACTCACTCATCTACCTACTCACCCACCCACTCACCTACCCACTCACCCACCCTCCCACTCACCCACCCTCCCACTCACCTACCCACCCACTCACCTACCTACTCACCTACCCAACAACTCACTCATCCACCCACTCACCCACCCACCCACCCACTCACCTACCGACTCACCTACCCAACAACTCACCCACTCATCCACCCACTCACCCACCCACTCACCTACCCACTCACCTACCCAACAACTCACCCACCCACTCACCTACCTACTCACCTACCCAACAACTCACCCACCCACTCATCTACCCACCCACCCACTCACCTACCTACTCACCTACCCAACAACTCACTCACCCACCCACTCACCTACCCCACCCACTCACCTACCTACTCACCTACCCAACAAGTCACTCACCCACCCACCCACTCACCCACCAACTCACCTACCTACTCACCTACCCACCCACTATTCCACCCACTCACCCACCCACTCACGTAGCCACCCACTCACCTACCCAACAACTCACTCACCCACCCACTCACCTACCTACTCACCTACCCAACAACTCACCCACCCACTCACCCACCCACTCACCTACCCAACAACTCACTCACCCACCCAACAACTCACTCACCCACCCACTCACCTACCTACTCACCTACCCAACAACTCACTCACACACCCACTCACCCATCCACCCACTCACCCACCCACCCACCCACTCACCCACCCACCCACTCACCTACCCATCCACCCGCTCACTCACACACCAGCCTGCCCGAGCCTTCGACTCACCAAAGTAAAGTGTCCTGTTAGGGGCTTCGTCCACCATCTTTGTCGAGGGCATGCCCAGGATCTGCACGTGGTTTCAGACGAAGACCAAAGGAGGGGGAAGAGGGGGAGGAGGGAGAGGAGGGAGAGGAGGAGGGGGAGGAGGAGGAGGGGGGGAGGAGGAGGGGGAGGAGGGGGAGGAGGAGGGGGAGGAGGAAGAGGAGGAGGGAAGGGAGGAGGAGGAGGAGGAGGAGGAGGGAAAGGAGGAGAAGGAGGGGGAGGAGGAGGAAGGGGGGTTACAGCCGGTGTAGCCTCAGCGGGCCCATTGTGGCCGTGAGAGGGAATCAAATTCTATGAGTGTGGGTCTCTGTGGGTCTGTATGGGTCTCTGTGGGTCTGTATTGGTCTCTGTGTCTGTATGGGTCTCTGTGGGTCTGTATGGGTCTCTGTGGGTCTGTATTGGTCTCTGTGGGTCTGTATGGGTCTCTGTGGGTCTGTATGGGCCTGTATGGGTCTCTGTGGGTCTGTATGGGTCTCTGTGGGTCTGTATGGGTCTCTGTGGGTCTGTATGGGCCTGTATGGGTCTCTGTGGGTCTGTATGGGTCTCTATGAGTATGGGTCTCTGTGGGTCTGTATGGGTCTCTGTGGGTCTGTATGGGTCTCTGTGGGTCTGTATGGGTCTCTCTGAGTATGGGTCTCTGTGGGTCTGTATGGGTCTCTGTGGGTCTGTATGGGTCTGTATGGGTCTCTGTGGGTGAGTATGGGTCTCTGTGCAGACCAACAGAGACCCATAGAGACCTGCCTGCCCACCCACCACACCCACCGTACCCACCCACAGCCCGTACCTCGATGCAGCAGTGCAGGTGCTCTTCATATGTCCGTGAGTCAAAGAGATCCTTGCCGGTGGCCATCTCGGCCACGGTGCAGCCCAGCGCCCACATGTCCACAGCGCACGTGACCTGGTAGCCCAGCGGCAACTCCGGGGACATGTAGGGCAACGTCCCACCCACGGTTTGGGCTGCACAACAACAACAGCAACAACAATGACAACAACAACGACAATGAATATGAAGTAGAGGTCATCCCAGATTGTCTTCACCAGAGGTACCGTGACCCCATCACTACCACCACCACGACCACCACCACCACTACCACCACCACGACCACCACCACCACTACCACCACCACCACTACCACCACTACCACCACCACCATTACCACCACCACTACCACCACCACCACTACCATTACCACCACCACTACTACCACCACCACTATCACCACCACTATCACCACCACTACCACCACCACTACCACCACTACCACCACTACCACCCAGAGGTCGCAAACGGGTTTTGATTCCTTACCCGTACCCGGCCGCACCAGGGTCGCAAACGGGTCCCTGTACCCGATACCCGGCCGGGTACGGGTACAGGTATCCATTTGCGACCCTGGTGCGGCCGGGTACGGGTACGGGTAGACCGTGAGTCACTGGGTGAGTCACCGTTTGTCACTCATTTCCCAACATCTTGTCTCTTCTCACAATTCAAGTTCCTAGAATCAACCCACCCGCGCCTGCAACGTGGCTTCATCCCAGGAGGTTGCAATGGGGTACCTGATACCCGTACCCTACCCGTTACCCGGCCGGGTACGGGTACAGCCGGGTACGGGTACCCATTTGCGACCCTGGTGCGGCCGGGTACGGGTAGGGTAGGGTACGGGTAGGGTACGGGTACGAGGGGTAAGGAATCAAAACCCGTTTGCGAGCTCTGCAGCACAGCGGGTGGCGCTGTGCAAGTGGCGAATTGGAGCGTCCTGGTCACATGACGCTGAACCTCACTGAGTGGCTGCGTCGGGTGGCGGCGGGTCGGACAACACAACGTTGACGTTGACGCGAACTAACCCTGAAAAACAAAAAGCTCCACGCACGCAAAGCCACTCACAGTGAGACTTCAGGTAGCAGCTGCAGCCGAAGTCGGTGACCCTCACTTTGCCAGCCGCCGTGAGCAGAATGTTGTCCTGGACAAAGGGGAGGGACAGAGAAGAATTCCACGCTCTGAGGTTATGGCAAGAGTGTCCATGCAAAGTGACGCATTGACACCCACACGGGCAGCACCCCCCCCCCCCCCGCGCCACTTTTGGCACGGGCTACGTGCCTGAGACCCGTTCAAAATCTTTTAATAAACTAGCCGCTCCGCTCACCGGCTTGATGTCTCCGTGGACGATGCCCCGTCGCTTGGCGTACAGCAGGAAGTCGAGGATGGTCCTGGTGTACTCCCTCAAGCGCCTCACGCAGATTCGCTTGATGCTCCCTTTGTTCATCACGTCGTAGAGGCTCTTCCTGTGACGACAACGACGACGATAATTGTTTTTAAATCCTTTATATTAAGTTCGCTTGCTTGCTTGCTTGCTTACGACGGTGCAAATCTTTCGGTCGTTTTTTAACCCACTTCCCGTGACAAAAATATTATATTTAATTACCAATTGCTTAATGGTGCAATGCAATCATCTGACCCATACGTGGCAGCCATCTCAAGCCAGAGGACGAGAGGACTCTAGCCGCCACGCATATAAAGGATTTAGATTGAAAAACTTAGTTTTTACGGGTTATACTTGTTTTACCCTTCTATCTGGCAACAAAACTGACACCTTCTAGATTTGAAGCTTTCGTGACTGCAAGGATTCATATTCTTAGGTTTTTTCGGTAAAGTCACGTAGGTAAAAAATTAAAATTAGTAAAATTAAAATAAAATAAAAATCACGACGTTTCGGAGGCAACACAAGCTTCCGTCTTCAGGTGGAACCGTCACAGAACGATTGCTGTATCAAGTGACATTTAATTTGTCTTCACTTGATACAGCTGTCGTGCTGTGACGGTTCCACCTGAAGACGGAAGCTTGTGTTGCCTCCGAAACGTCGTGATTTTTATTCTATTTTTACTTTTATTGATTTAAAAAAATTTCCCACGTGACTTTACCGAAAAAAACCTATGAATATGAATCCTTGCAGTCACGAAAGCTTCAAATCTAGAATTCCGAAATAAATCAACTATCGAGCGGAGCAATGGACACGCAAAGGCACGTGGGTAGAGGGGTGGGGGGGGAGGTTCGCATACTTCAAGAGCTCGACGACGAGGCAATTGTGTCCGCGGAATTGGAACGTGTCCAGGAGCCGGATGACTCCGTAGCGCTCATCGCTGGCCTTGCCCTGCAGCTCCTTGGTCACCTCCAGCTCCGTCCTCTGGCGGGACGCTGTCGAGGTGCTGCGTAGAGGGAGGGGGGAGGCCACGACATCAACGGTGACTCTGTGTGGCTGACTCTGTGGGTGACTCTGTGGGGGTGACTCTGTGGGTGTCTCTGTGGGGGTCTCTGTGTGTGACTTTGTGGGGGTCTCTGTGGGTGACTCTGTGTGGGTGACTGGGTGACTCTGTGGGTGTCTCTGTTGGTGTCTCTGTGTGGGTGTCTCTGTGGGTGTCTCTGTGGGTCTCTAAGGGTCTTGGTGTATCTGTGGGTCTTTCAGGGTCTGGGTGTATCTGTGGGTCTCTAAGGGTCTGGGTGTATCTGTGGGTCTCCAAGGGTCTGGGTGTATCTGTGGGTCTCCAAGGGTCTGGGTGTCTCTGTGGGTGTCTCTGTGGGTCTCTGTGGGTGTCTCTTTGGATGTCTCTGTGGGTGTAGTTTGCAGCAGTTAGTATTTTGTTAGCGAGTCCATAGTCAATGGCAGTGTCCACGGCGGTGCCTCCAATCGTTTGATGATTATTGTCCGAGAGCGCGGGCCACCGCGGACTCACCACAAGGGCAGCGACAGGATCTTGACGGCCACGAGCGTTTTGGTTTTGTGGTCGAGGCACTGCAGCACCAGGCCCTGGCCTCCCTCGCCGATCAGCTTCTGCACCTCGTAGCGGTAGTGGAGCTGCTCCTTGCGGACCTGGGGAGGCGGAGGAGGAGGTACGGACCGGTCGTCAGAGTCGCCGCGATCGGAGCGCCTGATGCTCAATGGTGGTGGCAGCAGCGGCAGTCGGGGCTTCCACGGCCGCCATTTTCCACGGCCGCCATTTTCCACCACGGAGGTTTCTATTTGCTTGGGTGCTAGATTGCGCGAATGTTTAAATGCTTCGTTAAACTCGCCGAATGATTGACTTGAAGCTTTCGTGACTGCAGGATTTAATATTTTTGGGTCTTTCGGTAAAGTCACAAAGATTGGTTCAAAGAAAATAAATAATAAAATAACGGAAAACTGCGACGTTTCGATCGCAACGCAAGCGGTCGTCTTCCTGATATTTCTATTATTTTCTTTGAACCTGTCTACGTGACTTTAACGAAAGACCCGAGAATACCGAATGCTGTTAAATAAAAATTAATAAAAATTAAATAATAATAATTCACGACGTTTATTATTTTATTTTTATTCATTTCAATTTCACTTTTTTACCTACGTGACTTTACCGAAACAACTAAGAGTATGAATCCTTGCAGTCACGAAAGCTTCAAATCTAGAATTAACACTGGGTAGTCAGAGGCTGGTGGTGAGACACTGGTGGTGAGACACTGGTAGTGAGACACTGGGTAGTGAGACACTGGGTAGTGAGACACTGGTGGTGAGACACTGGGTGGTGAGACACTGGGTAGTGAGACACTGGTGGTGAGACACTGGGTGGTGAGACACTGGCGGTGAAACACTGGGTAGTGAGACACTGGGTAGTGAGACACTGGTGGTGAGACACTGGGTAGTGAGACACTGGTGGTGAGACACTGGTGGTGAGACACTGGCGGTGAAACACTGGGTAGTGAGACACTGGGTAGTGAGACACTGGGTGGTGAGACACTGGGTGGTGAGACACTAGGTGGTGAGACACTGGTGGTGAGACACTGGGTAGTGAGACACTGGTGGTGAGACACTGGTGGTGAGACACTGGGTAGTGAGACACTGGGTAGTGAGACACTGGTGGTGAGACACTTGGTGGTGAGACACTGGGTAGTGAGACACCGGTGGTGAGACACTGGGTAGTGAGACACTGGGTAGTGAGACACTGGGTGGTGAGACGCTGGGTGGTGAGACACTGGGTGGTGAGACACTGGCAGTGAAACACTGGGTAGTGAGACACTGGGTGGTGAGACACTGGGTAGTGAGACACTGGTGGTGAGACACTGGGTAGTGAGACACTGGGTAGTGAGACACTGGGTGGTGAGACACTGGGTAGTGAGACACTGGGTGGTGAGACACTGGCGGTGAAACACTGGGTAGTGAGACACTGGGTGGTGAGACACTGGGTAGTGAGACACTGGTGGTGAGACACTGGGTAGTGAGACACTGGGTAGTGAGACACTGGGTGGTGAGACACTGGGTAGTGAGACACTGGGTGGTGAGACACTGGCGGTGAAACACTGGGTAGTGAGACACTGGGTAGTGAGACACTGGTGGTGAGACACTGGGTAGTGAGACACTGGTGGTGAGACAGAGGTGGATAAAATTCTCAATAAGAATTTATGTTTAATTAATACATTTTTTATTATTTTATTATTTCCCTTCTACGTGACTTTACCGAAAGAACCAAAAATATGAATCCATGCAGTCACGAAAGCTTTAAATCGAGATTACACATTTATAATCATGCCTTATAACCCAATAAAAACCTCTGTGTGTGTCTAATGGTGTCTCTTTGGGTGCCTCTGTGGGTCTCAATGGGAGTGGGTCTCTGTGGGTCTCTATGGGTGTCTCTGGGTCTCTGTGTGTGTCTCTTTGGGTCTCTATGGGTGTCTCTGTGGGTCTCTGTGTGTGTCTCTGTGGGTCTCCATGGGTGTCTCTGTGGGTCTCTATGGGAGTGGGTCTCTATGGGTGTCTCTGTGGGTCTCAATGGGAGTGGGTCTCTATGGGTGCCTCTGTGGGTCTCAATGGGAGTGGGTCTCTGTGGGTCTCTATGGGTGTCTCTGGGTCTCTGTGTGTGTCTCTTTGGGTCTCTATGGGTGTCTCTGTGGGTCTCTGTGTGTGTCTCTGTGGGTCTCCATGGGTGTCTCTGTGGGTCTCAATGGGAGTGGGTCTCTATGGGTGTCTCTGTGGGTCTCAATTGGAGTGGGTCTCTGTGGGTCTCTATGGGTGTCTCTGTGGGTCTCAATTGGAGTGGGTCTCTGTGGGTCTCTATGGGTGTCTCTGTGGGTCTCAATGAGAGTGGGTCTCTGTGGGTCTCTATGGGTGTCTCTGTGGGTCTCAATGGGAGTGGGTCTCTGTGGGTCTCTATGGGTGTCTCTGTGGGTCTCAATGGGAGTGGGTATCTGTGGGTCTCTATGGGTGTCTCTGTGGGTCTCAATGGGAGTGGGTCTCTGTAGGTCTCTATGGGTGTCTCTGTGGGTCTCAATGGGAGTGGGTCTCTGTGGGTCTCTATGGGTGTCTCTGTGGGTCTTAATGGGAGTGGGTCTCTGTGGGTCTCTATGGGTGTCTCTGTGGGTCTCAATGGGAGTGGGTCTCTGTGGGTCTCTATGGGTGTCTCTGTGGGTCTCAATGGGAGTGGGTCTCTATGGGTGCCTCTGTGGGTCTCAATGGGAGTGGGTCTCTGTGGGTCTCTATGGGTGTCTCTGTGAGACTCACAGGGATGTAGTTGTTGTTATCGTCGTCGTAGCCGTCGTTGTCGTCGTCGACAGTGAAGAACCAGACTTGTTCCATGGCCGCCAGCTCCAGCTTTTGGCGATGACTCAACTGAGGCCCAAAGAGATCCAGGATCACTGCACACGTGACAACAACAACTTTGAACTATTTCTGTTTTGTTTACATGCCAGGTAAGGCCTCCGCTAAAGCTACATCGTCGTCATCATCACGTGGAGACTCATCACTCCACTCAGACTCACAAAGACCCACAAAAACCCATACTCATATAGAACCACTAGCTGTACTACCCGGCTTCGCCCGGGACTTGTATCTACCACGGCCGGCCGCCTTTGTCTCCCCAGTGGTGATGTTAATACGCTACAGCAGTTACTCGTTTGAGGCAGAGTCGACCTAGGGGAGGTTCAAATAATCGTCACCGGTGGTGGCCGTGAGCGGGAATCGAACTGGGTTTGCCGTGTTGGTAGCGCAGCGTAGCGTTAAGCACTACACCCACCGCTCCTCACACACCACACACGCACACACACAGACACACACACAGACACACACACAGACACACACACACAGACACAGGCAGCACGCTAAGCACTACACTACCGTTCCCCCTACACAACACACGCGCGCGCGTCCATAGGTACACATACACGCGCTTGCTGCAGACACACACGACTTTCAGGGTGCGTACGGCAGTAAACGACTGAAATAATAAAGCGGCAATGCTGTGTAAGGAACGCCTTAGACCCGCATTACACATTTGTGTAATGCGAGCGTAAACACACAAACACACACGAACACATACACAATACACACACACATACATGCAAACACACAGACAGACACATAACACACATACATACACACACGTACAAACACAGAAACACATACACACACATACATAGACACACACATACACATCCACAGACGTACATACACACATACATACAGGCACGCAGACATACACATAAACACATACAAAAAAACCCACATACACACACACATACATACACACAAACACATGCACACACATACATACACACATGCATACAGACACACAGACATACACATAAACACATACACACATACACATGACCCGGCTTCGCCCGGGACTTGGATCCACCACGCCCGGCCGCCTTTGTCTCCCCAGTGCCGATGTTAATACGCAACACCAGTTACTCGTTTGAGGCTGAGTCGACCTAGGGGAGGTTCAAATAATCGTCACCGGTGGTGGCCGTGAGCGGGAATCGAACTCGGTTCGCCGGGTTGGTAGCGCAGCGTAGCGTTAAGCACTACACCCACCGCTCCTCACACACCACACACGCACAGACACACACACAGACACACACACAGACACACGCAGACACACACAGACAGACACAGACAGACACACACACAGACACACAGACAGCACGCTAAGCACTACACTACCGCTCCCCACACACCACACACGCACACACACAGACACACACACAGACACACGCAGACACACACAGACAGACACACACACACAGACACAGACAGCACGCTAAGCACTACACTACCGTTCCCCCTACACAACACACGCGCGCGCGTCCATAGGAACACATACACGCGCTTGCTGCAGACACACACGACTTTCAGGGTGCGCACGGCAGTAAACGACTGCAATAATAAAGCGGCAATGCTGCGCGAGGAACGCCTTAGACCTGCAACACATTTGTGTAATGCGAGCGTAAACACACAAAGACATACAAACACATACACACACATACACACAAACACATACACACACATACACACACATACATACACACAGACATACACATACACACAAACACACACATACATGCACACAAACACATACACAATACACACACACATACATGCAGACACAGACAGACACATAACACACATACATACACACACATACATACACAAAAACACATACACACACATACATAGACACACACATACATACACACAAACACATGCACACACGTACATACACACATACATAGAGACACGCAGACATACACATAAAGACATAAAAAAAACCCACATACATACACACACACATACACACAAACACATACATACACATACATACACACATACATAGAGACACACAGACATACACATAAACACAAACACACATACACATGACCCGGCTTCGCCCGGGACTTGGATCCACGATGCCCCGCCGCCTTTGTCTCCCCAGTGACGATGTTCACACACGACAGCAGTTACGCGTTTGAGGCTGAGTGGACCTAGGGGAGGGCCAGGTCCGTTTCAAATAATCGTCAGCGGTGGTGGGCGTGAGTTGGAATCGAACTGGGGTCGCTCAAGCAGCTTAATGACTGTTTGTACAAAGAACATATAAAGAATCGATTATAATAACCAGGTTACAGTCCACATTATAGACTGCCAGTACACGCAGTCAGCTTCATAAGCAGGCTAGAGTGTACATGATAGAGTGGCAGTACGCTCACCGAGCTTAATAAGCAGGCTACAGTGTACATAATAGACTGGCAGTACGCTCACCCAGCTTAATGAGTATTTGTACAGTGAACATTAAAGTAATCGATTGTTGGCGCGTTGGGTTTAAAAGTAATATTAATAGCACACATTGTGGTGGGGGTGTAGTGAAGAGTAGGAAAAACTTTGATGAATTTACCTCAGAGTGGCGTGGTGGGTGTCGAGGCCTAGTAGCGTGCAAAGCCTGCGGCCTCGCCTAAAATTGTCGGCTTGGAGGAGGCAGGGTACGGGTGGCGTTCCTTCCCCCCCCCCTCAGCGCTCCAACAATACTGTGTAATGGCTATTATTTAATTAAATACGGAGCTTATGAAAGTGGCGAAGGCGTGGCTAGCCGTTGGCAGGGGCAACCGCCGTCCAATGAAACTGCAGCCCTTGGCGAAGGCGTCGCTAGCCGTTGCCAGGTCCAATGAAAGCGGCGAAGGCGTGGCTAGCCGTTGCCAGGGGCAACCGCCGTCCAATGAAAGTGCGTATGGGCCGAAATACACACACACACACACAGACAGACAGACATGAACGATTTTATATATATAGATAGAGACCCATACTCATAGATCCATAGAGACCCACAGAGATCCATGCTCATATCGAACCATAAAGACCCACAGAGACCCATACTAAAACTAAACTATATAAACTCTTTGGTTCTTTCAGTACAGGCATGACTTCGCCAAAAGAACCAAAGAGTATGGATCCCTGCAGTCATGAAAACTTCAAATCTAGATTAAACTATTTTTTTTTATTTTGGCAGCTAAGGCCCCACCCAACCACTCAACTACCCAACCACTCACCCACCCAACCACTAACCCACCCAACCACTCACCCACCCAACCACTCGCTCACCCACTCACCCACCCACTCACCCATCCACCAAAACATCCACCCACTCACCCACCCCACTCACTCACCCACCCAACCACTCACCCACCCAACCACTCACCCACCCAACCACTCACCCACCCATCCAAACATCCACCCACCCAACCACTCACCCACCCAACCACTCACCCATTCATCCACCCAAACATTCACCCACCCACCCAACCTCTCTGGCTGAAATCATCATCTTCATCACGTGGAAATATATACCGGCAGCCAAATACCCATGCAACATCCCCAATGCAACATGGCCACCATGACAACCCCCATGCAACATGGCCATCATGAAATCTCTAATGCAAAATGGCCACAATGAATTCCCCCATATAACATGGCCGCAGTGACATCCCTCATGCAAAATGGCTGCAATAAAGTCCCCCATGCAACATGGCCGCAGTGACATCCCTCATGTAACATGGCCGCAAAAAAGTCCCCCTTGCAACATGGCTGCCGTGACATCCCCCATGTAACATGGCAATCATAACATTCCTCATGCAACATGGCCGCCCTAAAGACCCCCATGCATCATGGCCACCGTGAAATCCCCCACGTAACATGGCCATAGTGACGTCCCCCATGCAACATGGCCGTAGTGATGTACCCCATGCAACATGGCTGCCACAAAGTCCCCTAAGCAACATGGCCACCGTGAAGTCCCCCATGCAACATGGCGGTAGTGACTTCCCCCCCCCATTCACCGTGGCCATGTTTGCTCTCACTGCTGTTCTCACCTCGAGGCGATTTGCTGCGGATGGGGCCGGTGCCGGCTGCGGACAGCGCGCTCCACGTGTTGCCAGAGACTCCCTCCCTCCTCCTCGCTCCAGCTTGGCTCGTCTACACGCACAAAGACAAAGATGAAGATCCCCCGTGTAGCCTCAACAGACTGTAGGGGCAAGTGCTGTTAGCGAGTATCACCTATGAAGGCCGGCACGGCACACGAGGGGGTGGGTGGCCAGCACCACGCCCGACCGCCTTTGTCTCCCCAGTGGCGATGTTTACACACCGCACCAGGTACTCATTTAAGGCTGAGTCGACCTGGGGAAGGCCCAGGACCAGTTTAGTGCCGGTGGTGTTCATAAGTGTGGGTGGTGTTCATAAGGGATGGTGGTGTTCATAAGTGTGGGTGGTGATCATAAGTGTGGGTGGTGTTCGTAAGGGATGGTGGTGTTTGTAAGTGAAGGTGGTGTTGGTAAGTGAGGGTGGTGTTGGTAAGTGTGGGTGGTGTTTGTGAGTGAGGGTGGTGTTGGTAAGTGAGGGTGGTGTTGGTAAGTGAGGGTGGTGTTGGTAAGTCGAGAGTAGGGGCCCATGCGTACATCCATGGTGATGATGCTCAGAGTGGCTTCTCTCATGCAGCAGTCTCCAAGGTCTCTGTGTGGAAAGCTGTGGGAGGGGGGGAAGGGGTGGAGATGGTGTAGAGAGTCACAACACGAACTCACATCCTCACCACTGTCCCACATCCCCCTACCAGGAACCCACCATTCTCACCACGAACCCCCATCCTCGCCACAAACTCACAACACGGACTCACATCCTCACCACGAACTCAAAATATGGACTCACATCCTCACCACGAACCCACAAAACGGACCCACACACTCACCACGAACCCACAAAACGGACCCACACACTCACCACGAACCGACAACACGGACCCACACACTCACCTCGAACCCACAAAACGGACCCACAAACTCACCACGAACCCACAACACGGAACCACACACTCACCACGAACCCACAACACGGACCCACACACTCACCACGAACCCACAACACGGACCCACACACTCACCACGAACCCACAACACGGACCCACACACCACGAACCCACATCACGGACCCACACACTCACCACGAACCCACAACACGGACCCACACACCACGAATCCACAACATGGACACACACACTCACCACGAACCCACAACACGGACCCACACACTCACCACGCACCCACAACACGGACCCACACACCACGAATCCACAACATGGACACACACACTCACCACGAACCCACAACACGGACCTACAAACTCACCACGAACCCACAACACGGACCCACACACTCACCACGAACCCACAACACTCACCACACACTCACCACGAACCCACAAAACTCACCTCGTCAAAGTTTCGCTCGGATGGCTTCAGCAGAAGTCGTTGGAAAGGCGACGATGACGAAGCTGCAGCAGCTGCAAGTGTAAGAAGCTGCCGTCTCCTTCACGCGCGTCTACAACTCTGAGGAAGCACGTGGCGATTGCGACGTCACCGGTGACGTCTCAGTGCGAGGGGCGTGACCACGCCCCCTTAAGCCACGCCCCTCCGAGTGACGTCACCGCGCGCGACCACGCCCCCGGAAGTCGCCTCCCGCCCCTCCTCTTTGGGCGCCCCCCCCACCTCCACCCCCAGATTCTACTTCCGCTTCCGGTCGGGGCCAATGGCGGCGATAGCGGGAAAAATGGGAAGCCTGTCTGGGCCTCCTCGAGGTCGACTCAGCCTGAAGATGTCTCCACGGGTCTCTGTGTGAGGTGAGTCTGTGGGTCTCTGTGTGAGGTGAGTCTGTGGGTCTCTGTGTGGTGAGTCTGTGGGTCTCTGTGTGAGGTGAGTCTGTGGGTCTCTGTGTGGTGAGTCTGTGGGTCTCTGTGTGGTGAGTCTATGGGTCTCTGTGTGGTGAGTTTGTGGGTCTCTTGTGTGGTGAGTCTATGGGTCTCTGTGTGGTGAGTCTGTGGGTCTCTGTGTGAGGTGAGTCTGTGGGTCTCTGTGTGTGGTGAGTCTGTGGGTCTCTGTGTGGTGAGTCTGTGGGTCTCTGTGTGGTGAGTCTGTGGGTCTCTGTGTGAGGTGAGTCTGTGGGTCTCTGTGAGGTGAGTCTGTGTGTCTCTGTGTGAGGTGAGTCTGTGGGTCTGTGTGAGGTGAGTCTGTGGGTCTCTGTGTGAGGTGAGTCTGTGGGTCTCTGTGTGAGGTGAGTCTGTGGGTCTCTGTGTGAGGTGAGTCTGTGGGTCTCTGTGTGGTGAGTCTGTGGGTCTCTGTGTGGTGAGTCTGTGGGTCTCTGTGTGAGGTGAGTTTGTGGATCTCTGTGTGAGGTGAGTTTGTGGGTCTGTGTGGTGAGTCTGTGGGTCTCTGTGGTGAGTTTGTGGATCTCTGTGTGGTGAGTCTGAGACTCTGTGGGTGTCTCTACATTTCCACACAATGATGATGATGTTATCAACCACTTAGTTGACCTTCTATCATTTGTAATTGCCAGCGCTACATAGCTCCCTACCTGGTAACATTTAAATCATTTAGTTTAGTATCTTTGTGGCTCTCTGTGTGTGTCTCTCTGGGTGTCTGTGGGTCTCTATGTATATATATGGATCTGTGTGTCTCTATGGGTCTCTATGTATCTCTATGAGTCTCTATGCATTACTATGGGTCTCTGTGTCTCTATGGGTCTCTGCGTTTCCCTGGATATCTGTGTCTCTATCGGTCTCCATGTATCTCTATGGGTCTCTATGTATCATTATGGGTATCTGTGTGTTTCTATGGGTCGCTATGGGTCTCTATGTATCACTAGGCTAGGTGCAGGAGGAGGTCACGGGACAGACCCAGCAGGTGCCATGGGTTGACTGCTGTGCCAGGCTAGGTGCAGGAGGAGGTCACGGGACAGACCCAGCAGGTGCCATGGGTTGACTGCTGTGCCAGGCTAGGTGCAGGAGGAGGTCACGGGACAGACCCAGCAGGTGCCATGGGTTGACTGCTGTGCCAGGCTAAGTGCAGGAGGAGGTCACGGGACAGACCCAGGTAGTGCCATGGGTTGACTGCTGTGCCAGGCTAGGTGCAGGAGGAGGTCACGGGACAGACCCAGCAGGTGCCATGGGTTGACTGCTGTGCCAGGCTAGGTGCAGGAGGAGGTCACGGGACAGACCCAGCAGGTGCCATGGGTTGACTGCTGTGCCAGGTTAGGTGCAGGAGGAGGTCACGGGACAGACCCAGCAGGTGCCATGGGTTGACTGCTGTGCCAGGCTAGGTGCAGGAGGAGATCACGGGACAGACCCAGCAGGTGCCATGGGTTGACTGCTGTGCCAGGCTAGGTGCAGGAGGAGGTCACGGACACAATTGCAACGTTCTGTTGAGTCCGCTTATTTATTAGCAACAACAATCGATAAACAAACAATGGTCTAGATGTATATGTACACATTATTACATTATAACTTTATCTTATCTCTATCCTAATTCTTCACACGTACACGTGGCTAGACAGGCTCTAGTCCATTGTGTGGTGAGTGTTGGTGGTGAGTGCGGATGGTGAGTACGGGTGGTGAGTGTGGGCGGTGTGGTGAGTGTGGGTGGGTGGTGAGTGAGTGTGGTGAGTGTGGGTGGTGAGTGTGGGTGGTGTGGTGAATGTGGGTGGTATGGTGAGTGTGAGTGGTGTGGTGAGTGTGAGTGGTGAGTGTAGGTGGTGTGGTGAGTGTGGGTGGTGAGTACGGGTAGTGAGTACGGGTGGTGAGTGTGGGTGGTGTATTGAGTGTGGGTGGTGAGTGTAGGTGGTGTGGTGAGTGTGGGTGGTGAGTGTGAGTGGTGAGTGTGGGTGGTGAGTGTGAGTGGTGAGTGTGAGTGGTGAGTGTGGGTGGTGAGTGAGTGTGGTGAGTCAGTGTAGTGAGTGTGGGTGGTGAGTGAGTGTGGTGAGTGTAGGTGGTGTGGTGAGTGTGGGTGGTGTGGTGAGTGTGGATGATGATTGTGGGTGGTGGGTGTGGTGAGTGTGGTGTGGTGAGTGAGTGTGGTGAGTGTGGATGGTGAGTGTGGGTGGTGAGTGTGGGTGGTGTGGTGTCGTGAGTGTGAGTGGTGGGTGTGGGTGGTGAGTGTGTGTGGTGAGTGTGGGTGGTGAGTGTGGTGAGTGTGGGTGGTGAGTGTGGGTGGTGAGTGTGGTGAGTGTGGCTGGTCAGTGTGGGTGGTGAGTGAGTGTGGTGAGTGTGGGTGGTGAGTGAGTGTGGTGAGTGTGGGTGGTGAGTGAGTGTGGTGAGTGTGGGTGGTGAGTGTGGGTGGTGAGTGTGGGTGGTGAGTGAGGGTGGTGAGTGTGGGTGGTGAGTGTGGGTGGTGAGTGTGGGTGGTGAGTGTGGGTGGTGAGTGTGGGTGGTGAGTGAGTGAGTGAGTGTGGTGAGTGTGGGTGGTGAGTGAGTGAGTGTGGTGAGTGTGGGTGGCGAGTGTGGGTGGTGAGTGTGGGTGGTGAGTGTGGGTGGTGAGTGAGGGTGGTGAGTGTGGGTGGTGAGTGTGGGTGGTGAGTGAGTGTGGGTGGTGAGTGTGAGTGTTGAGTGTGAGTGTTGAGTGTGGGTGGTGAGTGTGGGTGGTGAGTGTGGGTGGTGAGTGTGGGTCCACTCCGCTACTCTGCCGTGGGCCGCCCACCACAGAGCATCAGGCGTCTGAGGAGCGAGCGGACTGAGCGTAGCGCCCTGCCCACACGCGCCATGACCCCTCGCTCCCTTTCCTCCTTCTCCTCCTCGTCGTTGTCGTCATCCTCCTCCTGCGTCTCCACCACCTCCACCACCTCCGTCCTCTCTCCAAAGGTCTGGGTGAGCGGTGACGACGATGATGATGACGATGATGGGAGCTTCTTCTCCGGCTCCGCTCTGTGGAGAGAGATGCAGCAGCACCACAGCAGCGCGTCATCCCCATCATCAACATCAACATCGTCATCAACATCGTCATCATCATCGTCGTCGTCGCCATCATCGTCATCATCATTGTCGTCATCGTCATCATCGTCAGCATCGTCGTCATCAGACCGACAGAGACCCATACTCAGAGACCCATAGAGATCTACAGAGACCGATACTCATAGAGACCCACAGAGACCCATACTCATAGAGACCCATAGATCCACAGAGACCCATAGACTCACAGAGACCCACAGAGACCCACAGAGACCCACAGAGTCCCATACTCAGAGACCCATACAGACCCATACAGACGCACCGAGACCCATAATCACAGAGACCCATAGATCCATAGACCCACAGAGACCCATCGACTCAGAGACCCACACAGACCCACAGAGACCCACAGAGTCCCATACTCATGGAGACCCATACAGACCCATACAGACCAATACTTATACAAACCCATACAGACCCACCGAGACCCATAATCACAGAGACCCAGAGACCCACAGAGACCCACACAGACCCACACAGACCCACAGAGTCCCATACTCATACAGACTCATTCAGACCCACCGAGACCCATAATCACAGAGACCCATAGACCCACAGAGACCCATAGACTCACAGAGACCAACATAGACTCACAGAGACCCACAGAGATCAGAAGCGACTTGGCCATCTCAGCTGATAGCCGAATCAAGTTGGCTGATGACATCATCATCATCATCTGCATTGCGTGGACATTCATAGCCGCAGTCAAATACTCGAAGTACGTGACGCCGATTCTAAACGTGGAGGAGGAAATCTGGAGGACCCTGAGAAGAATCCACGCAGTGACCACCACGGGGACAGAAACGCAGACTGCAAATATACAGCAGCAGCAGCAGGCATCGTCAGGGACGGGATCGAGCCCACGACCTCCTGCATACCAGGCGAGGTAGTTAACATCTCATCAGGGTCTGGATCGAGCCCACGACCTCCTGCATACCAGGCGAGGTAGTCAACATCTCATCAGGGTTGGGATCGAACCCATGACCTCCTGCGTACCAGGTGAGGTAGTTAATATCTCATCGGGGTCAGGATCGAACCCACGACCTCCTGCGTACCAGGCGAGGTAGTTAGTCTCATCAGGGTCGGGATCGAACCCATGACCTCCTGCATACCAGGTGAGGTAGTTAACATCTCATCAGGGTCGGGATCGAACCCATGACCTCCTGCGTACCAGCCGAGGTAGTTAACGTCTCATCAGAGTCGGGATCGAACCCATGACCTCCTGCGTACCAGGTGAGGTAGTTAACATCTCATCAGGGTCAGGATCGAACCCAGGACCTCCTGCGTACCAGGTGAGGTAGTTAACATCTCATCAGGGTCAGGATCGAACCCATGACCTCCTGCGTACCAGGTGAGGTAGTTAACATCTCATCAGGGTCAGGATCGAACCCACGACCTCCTGCGTACCAGGCGAGGTAGTTAAAGTCTCATCAGGGTCGGGATCGAACCCACGACCTCCTGCGTACCAGGCAAGGTAGTTAACATCTCATCAGGGTCGGGATCGAACCCACGACCTCCTGCGTACCAGGCGAGGTAGTTAACATCTTATCAGGGTCGGGATCGAACCCACGACCTCCTGCGTACCAGGCGAGGTAGTTAAAGTCTCATCAGGGTCGGGATCGAACCCACGACCTCCTGCGTACCAGGCGAGGTAGTTAACATCTCATCAGGGTCGGGATCGAACCCACGACCTCCTGCGTACCAGGCGAGGTACACAGAGAGAGGCTCACCGTGGCTCAGCAGCTGCAGAGTCCTGCACTGGAGTGGTGCTGCTGCTGATGGTGGTGGTGGTGGTGGCCCAGTTGGTGGTGTCGGGCCAGGTGGTGGTGGTGGCCCGGGTGGTGGCGGTGGTGGGGGTAGCCCTGATGGGGGTGGGGGTAGCCCTGATGGGGGTGCGGGTAGCCCTGATGGTGGTGGTGGTGGCAGTGGGGGTGGCCCTGATGGTGGTGGTGGTGGGGGTGGCCCTGATGGTGGTGGTGATGGGGGTGGTGGGGGTAGCCCTGATGGTAGTGGTGGCCCTGCTGCGGGTGGTGGTGGTGGTGGGTGTGGTCTCTCTGGTGGTGGGGTTGGCCCTAATGGTGGTGGTGGTGGCCCGGATGGTGGTGGGGGTAGCTCTGATGGTGGTGGTGGTGGCCCTGCTGGTGGTGGGGGTGCCCCGGATGGTGGTTGTGGTGGCCCTGGTGGTGGTGGCTCGGGTGGTTTGTAGCCAGCTGTGAGCCAGCGCCTGTTCAGGCGTCATCCGGAGATTGGGATCCCATCTGGTGGTGGCAGGAGACGCACACGCGGTGACATGGGCAAGGTGAGAAGATGTGACAGGGTGGGAGGTGGGGGGAGAGTGGGGAGATGGAGAGGGTGGGGGGGGAGTGGTGGTGGGTGGTGAGTGGGTGGCAGAGCTGTCAATCCGCACGGTTTATTCCGTGTTCTTGTGCAGAGAGATTGAGTTGTCAGGTTATACAGAGTGTAGCCGTTTAAATGCTGGGTAACGACAAGAATGTTTGTGTCTATTTGTTAGTGTTTGTTCCTTGTGATGGGACTTTGCAGGATGTACGTTGAGATGTGTAAGGATCACGGAGTGATCAATAAAGGTCTGAGTTGGGTCTGTAGTAAGGTAGGGCACTGATAAGGGGTTGACAGGTGTGGGGTGGTGAGTGGGGATGAGTGAGGGGGGGGGAGTGAGTGAGTGAGTGGGGATGAGTGAGTGAGTGAGTGGGGATGAGTGAGTGGGGATGAATGAGTGAGTGGGGTTGAGTGAGTGAGTGGGGGTGAGTGAGTGAGTGAGTGGGGATGAGTGAGTAAGGGTGAGTGAGTGAGTGGGGATGAGTGAGCGGGGGTTAGCGGGCAGGGGTGAGCGGGCGGGGGTGAGCGAGCGGGGGTGAGCGGGCGGGGGTGAGTGAGTGAGTGGGGATGAGTGAGTAAGGGTGAGTGAGTGAGCGGGGGTTAGCGGGCGGGGTGAGCGGGCAGGGGTGAGCGAGCGGGGGTGAGCGGGCGGAGGTGAGGTGAGTGAGTGAGTGGGGATGAGTGAGTGAGTGGGGATGAGTGAGTGAGTGGGGATGAGTGAGTGAGTGGGGATGAGTGAGTGAGTGGGGATGAGCGAGCGGGGGTGAGCAGGCGGGGGTGAGCGGGCGGGGGTGAGCGAGCGGGGGTGAGCGAGCGGGGATGAGTGAGTGAGTGGGGATGGATGAGTGAGTGAGTGAGTGGGGGTGAGTGAGTGAGCGAGTGGGGATGAGTGAGTGAGCGAGTGAGTGGGGATGAGTGAGTGGGGGTGAGCGAGGGGTGAGTGTGGTTCGTACTGGAGGCAGCGGCTGACAAAGTCCACCAGCTGAGGGTGGTGTCCCTGCAGTGCGCGGTGCAGGGACAGGCTGCCAGGTGGCCTCTGCTGGGACACGTTGTAGGGGAGACCCTCAGGGTCTGCAGAGAGACAGAGACGCACGCAGAGTCACCCGCCAGCACATCGCCCACATACCCAGTCAGCCACTTGACTACCCACCTTCATATCCACCTACATACCAACTCACCTACCTACTCACCTACATATCAACTCACCCACCCACCCACTCACGTACCCACCCACTAACCCACTCACTCAGCCACCCACTGACTCCCTTACCTACTCACCTTCCCAACCACTCACTCATCCACCTACTCACCCACTCACCTACCCACCCACTATTCCACTTACTCACTCACCCACTCACCTACCTACTCACCCACCCAATCACTCACCCACCCACTCACCCACTCACCCACCCATTCACCCACTCACCCACCCACTCACCCACCCACTCACCCACCCACTCACCCACCCACTCACCCACCCACTCACCTACCTACTCACCTACCCAACCACTCACCCACCCACCCACTCACCCACTCACCCACCCACTCACCCACCCACTCACCAACCAACTCACCCACCCACTCACCTACCCACCCACCTGCTCACACACCCACCTATGCTTCCTAGCGACCGCTACAGAAAGCCCCAAACCCCACCCCACCCCCCACCTCCGGCATATTCAGAGACCCCCCCCAGCACCCCCCCCAACCCCTCCCCACAAAATAACCCTATAAGAGCCTCACTGCCACCGCCAGCTAACAAGACGGAATGGGTCACATCGCTGGCGCCAGCTGCCCGAGCCTTGGACTCACCAAAGTAATTTGACCACTCATCCACTTAACTACCCACCTTCCTATCCACCTACATACCCACTCACCCACCCACTCATCCACTCACCCACCCACTCACTCACTCACTCATCTACCTACTCACCCACCCACTCACCTACCCACTCACCCACCCTCCCACTCACCCACCCTCCCACTCACCTACCCACCCACTCACCTACCTACTCACCTACCCAACAACTCACTCATCCACCCACTCACCCACCCACTCACCCACTCACCTACCGACTCACCTACCCAAAAACTCACCCACTCATCCACCCACTCACCCACCCACTCACCTACCCACTCACCTACCCAACAACTCACCCACCCACTCACCTACCTACTCACCTACCCAACAACTCACCCACCCACTCATCTACCCACCCACCCACTCACCTACCTACTCACCTACCCAACAACTCACTCACCCACCCACTCACCTACCCCACCCACTCACCTACCTACTCACCTACCCAACAAGTCACTCACCCACCCACCCACTCACCCACCAACTCACCTACCTACTCACCTACCCACCCACTATTCCACCCACTCACCCACCCACTCACGTAGCCACCCACTCACCTACCCAACAACTCACTCACCCACCCACTCACCTACCTACTCACCTACCCAACAACTCACCCACCCACTCACCCACCCACTCACCTACCCAACAACTCACTCACCCACCCAACAACTCACTCACCCACCCACTCACCTACCTACTCACCTACCCAACAACTCACTCACACACCCACTCACCCATCCACCCACTCACCCACCCACCCACCCACTCACCCACCCACCCACTCACCTACCCATCCACCCGCTCACTCACACGCCAGCCTGCCCGAGCCTTCGACTCACCAAAGTAAAGTGTCCTGTTAGGGGCTTCGTCCACCATCTTTGTCGGGGGCATGCCCAGGATCTGCACGTGGTTTCAGACGAAGACAAAAGGAGGAGGAGGGGGAGGAGGAGGAGGGGGAGGAGGGGGAGGAGGAGGAGGAGGAGGGGGAGGAGGAGGGGGGGTTACAGCCGGTGTAGCCTCAGCGGGCCCATTGTGGCCGTGAAAGGGAATCAAATTCTATGAGTATGGGTCTCTGTGGGTCTGTATGGGTCTCTGTGGGTCTCTGTGGGTCTGTATGGGTCTCTGTGGGTCTGTATGGGTCTCTGTGGGTCTGTATGGGTCTCTGTGGGTCTGTATGGGTCTCTGTGGGTCTGTATGGGTCTCTGTGGGTCTGTATGGGTCTGTATGGGTCTCTGTGGGTCTGTATGGGTCTGTATGGGTATGGGTCTCTGTGGGTCTGTATGGGTCTGTATGGGTCTCTGTGGGTCTGTATGGGTCTCTGTGGGTCTCTGTGGGTCTGTATGGGTATGTATGGGTCTCTGTGGGTCTGTATGGGTCTCTATGAGTATGGGTCTCTGTGGGTCTGTATGGGTCTCTATGAGTGTGGGTCTCTGTGGGTCTGTATGGGTCTCTGTGGGTCTGTATGGGTCTCTGTGGGTCTGTATGGGTCTCTGTGGGTCTGTATGGGTCTCTATGAGTATGGGTCTCTGTGGGTCTGTATGGGTCTCTATGAGTATGGGTCTCTGTGGGTCTGTATGGGTCTCTATGAGTATGGGTCTCTGTGGGTCTGTATGGGTCTCTATGAGTTTGGGTCTCTGTGGGTCTGTATGGGTCTCTATGAGTATGGGTCTCTGTGGGTCTGTATGGGTCTCTATGGGTATGGGTCTCTGTGGGTCTGTATGGGTCTCTATGAGTATGGGTCTCTGTGGGTCTGTATGGTCTCTGAGTATGGGTCTCTGTGGGTCTGTATGGGTCTCTATGAGTATGGATCTCTGTGGGTCTGTATGGGTCTGTATGGGTCTCTGTGGGTCTGTATGGGTCTCTATGAGTATGGGTCTCTGTGTCTGTATGGGTCTCTATGAGTATGGGTCTGTATGGGTCTCTATGAGTGTGGGTCTCTGTGGGTCTGCATGGGTCTCTATGAGTATGGGTCTCTGTGGGTCTGTATGGGTCTATGAGTGTGGGTCTCTGTGGGTCTGTATGGGTCTCTATGAGTATGAGTCTCTGTGGGTCTGTATGGGTCTATGAGTATCGGTCTCCGCGGGTCTGTATGGGTCTCTATGAGTATGGGTCTCTGTGGGTCTGTATGGGTCTATGAGTATGGGTCTCCGCGGGTCTGTATGGGTCTCTATGAGTATGAGTCTCTGTGTCTGCATGGGTCTCTATGAGTATGGGTCTCCGTGGGTCTGTATGGGTCTCTATGAGTATGAGTCTCTGTGTCTGTATGGGTCTCTATGAGTGTGGGTCTCTGTGGGTCTGTATGGGTCTCTATGAGTGTGGGTCTCTGTGCAGACCAACAGAGACCCATACCCATAGAGACCTGCCTGCCCACCCACCATACCCACCGTACCCACCCACCATACCCACCCACCATACCCACCGTACCCACCCACCATACCCACCCATCCACCTTACCCACCCACCCACCGTACTCATACCACCCACCGTACCCACCCACAGCCCGTACCTCGATGCAGCAGTGCAGGTGCTCTTCGTAGGTGCCCGAGTCAAAGAGATCCTTGCCGGTGGCCATCTCGGCCACGGTGCAGCCCAGCGCCCACATGTCCACGGCGCACGTGACCTGGTAGCCCAGCGGCAGCTCCGGGGACATGTAGGGCAACGTCCCACCCACGGTTTGGGCTGCACAGCAACAACAACAACGACAACAACAACGACAACAACAACGACGATGAATATGAAGTAGAGGTCGTCCCAGATTGTCTTCACCAGAGGTACCGTGACCCCACCACTACCACAACCACCACCACCACTACCACCACCACTACCACCACCACTACCACCACCACTACCACCACCACTACCACCACTACTACCACCACTACTACCACCACCACTACCACCACCACTACCACCACCACTACCACCACTACCACCACCACCACTACCACCCAGAGGTCGCAAACGGGTTTTGATTCCTTACCCGTACCCGTACCCGGCCGCACCAGGGTCGCAAACGGGTACCTGTACCCGAAACCCGGCCGGGTACGGGTAGCCGTTTGCGACCCTGGTGCGGCCGGGTACAGGTATGGGTAGGCCGTGAGTCACCGGTGAGTCACCGTTTGTCACTCATTTCCCAACGTCTTGTCTCTTCTCACAATTCAAGTTCCTAGAATTAACCCACCCGTGCCTGCAACATGGCTTCATCCCAGGAGGTCGCAATCGGGTACCCGATACCCGTACCCTACCCGTTACCCGGCCGGGTACTGGTACGGCCGGGTACGGGTACGGGTAGACCGTGAGTCACTGGGTGAGTCACCGTTTGTCACTCATTTCCCAATGTCTTGTCTCTTCCCACAATTCAAGTTCCTAGAATCAACCCACCCGCGCCTGCAACATGGCTTCATCCCAGGAGGTCGCAATCGGGTACCCGATACCCATACCCTACCCGTTACCTGGCCGGGTACGGGTACAGCCGGGTATGGGTACGGGAAACCCATTTGCGACCCTGGTGCGGCCGGGTACAGGTACGGGTACGAGGGGTAAGGAATCAAAACCCGTTTGCGAGCTCTGCAGCACAGCGGGTGGCGCTGTGCAAGTAGCGAATTGGAGCGTCCTGGTCACGTGACGCTGAACCTCACTGAGTGGCTGCGTCGGGTGGCGGCGGGTCGGACGACACAACGTTGACATTGACGCGAACTAACCCTGAAAAACAAAAATCTCCACGCACGCAAAGCCACTCACAGTGAGACTTCAGGTAGCAGCTGCACCCGAAGTCGGTGACCCTCACTTTGCCGGCCGCCGTGAGTAGAATGTTGTCCTGGACAAAGGGGGAGAGACGGAGAAAGAATTAATTCTAGATTTGAAGCTTTCGTGACTGCAAGGATTCATATTCTTAGGTTTTTTCGGTAAAGTCACGTAGGTAAAAAATTTAAATTAATAAAAGTAAAATAAAATTAAAATAAAAAATCACGACGTTTCGGAGGCAACACTAGCTTCCGTCTTCAGGTGGAACCGTCACAACCACGACAGCTGTATTAAGTAAATGAGAGATTACAAGAGATACCACTCCGTTTATATAATGGTTGAGGGGGGAAGGGCCAGGAACGGCACACTTTTTATTAATATGGTAAGGTGAGGCTTAAGACTAAGAATAGACTGCATAACAAAAGACTGAGCCTGTATTATGGAGAGGTGCGGTTTGTGACTAACGCCTAGCCTACATAACAAAAGTTTGAAAAAAAGAAAAACTAAACCTGGTAAAACAAAACTGGCTGTCTATCAGAAGGAATTCCACTCTGTGAGGTTACAGCAATAGAGTGTCCAGCCAGTAGCGGGTATGTCAATCAAAGTGACGCATTGACACCCACACGGGCTGCAGGGTTTTGGTGGTGCATGTTGTTGCTGCCATTTATTGTGAAAATTTCGTCACAGTTCCTATGACCACTGTTTCATTGCTTTCATGGCTTTATTTTGGTGATTTCGAAAAGTGTATTGGTTTAGCCATGTTTGTTTGTGATCGCTGCAAAGTGTGATCCGTGTTTTGATTTGGTGTGCTGATCTTAAAGGGGCATTGAAAAATGTTGACACTTCGACTGATGCTCCTGCTGTTGTGGAGTGACTCATGCAGCCAGCTATGGCTGCAGGGTTTGGTGGTACATGTTGTTGACGTCGTTTATTGTGAAAATTCGGTCACAGTTCATATGATCACTGTTACATTGGTTTCATGGCTTTATTTTGGTGATTGTATTGGTTTAGCCATGTTTGTTTGTTGTAGTACAGAGTTAGACTGATGGCCTTTATCTAAGTTGTCTTGTGGATGTTGTTGTTGTTTGACTTGCATCCCACTGGGATTTTTGCACACAGCGTTGGTGTACGGTGTTTTTTTCTGCAATATTTTGCTGTCTTTTCTTGGATTTTCTGTTTGCACTCAGTCACATATTCACTTTAAGATGTTTTCTTGTTCATGTTTTTGTTTTTTGTTTGTTGCGGTTGCACCCGTGACCCTACCACTACTACCACCAACACCACCACCACCACTACTACCACCACCACCACCACCCCTACTACCACCACCACCACCACTACCACCACCACTACCACCACCACTACCACCACTACCACCACCACTACCACCACTCCCACCACTACTACCACTACCACCACCCCTACTACCACCAACACCACCACCACTACCACCACCACTACCACCACCACTACCACCACTCCCACCACTACTACCACTACCACCACCACCACTACTACCACTACCACCACCACCACTACCACCACCACTACCACCACTCCCACCACTACCACCACTACCACCACTACCACCACCTTCCTCCAGATGGACGGAACCAGCGCATCGACCCCGCGATCAACAGCGGCCGGGCTGCCTCGGCGCCAGCTAACCGAGTCCCCGGTGAGAGGGTGCGATCACCGCCCCCGCTCCGCTCACCGGCTTGATGTCCCCGTGGACGATGCCCCGTCGCTTGGCGTACAGCAGGAAGTCGAGGATGGTCCTGGTGTACTCCCTCAAGCGCCTCACGCAGATTCGCTTGATGCTCCCTTTGCTCATCACGTCGTAGAGGCTCTTCCTGTGACGACGACAACGACGACAAGGACGACGATAATTGGGGTTTTACCCTTCTATCTGGCAACAAAACTGACACCTAGATTTGAATCTTTCGTGACTGCAAAGATTTATATTCTTAGGTTTTTTCGGTAAAGTCACGTAGGTAAAAAAAAAATTTAATAAAATAAAAATAACATAAAAATCACGACGTTTCGGAGGCAACACAAGCTTCCGTCTTCAGGTGGAACCGTCACATAACGACAGCTGTATCAAGTGACATTTAATTTGTCTTCACTTGATACAGCTGTCGTGCTGTGACGGTTCCACCTGAAGACGGAAGCTTGTGTTGCCTCTGAAACGTCGTGATTTTTATTTTATTTTACTTTTATTAATTTAAAACATTTTCCCACGTGACTTTACCGAAAAAACCCTAAGAATATGAATCCTTGCAGTCACGAAAGCTTCAAATCTAAAATTCCGAAATAAATCAACTATCAAGCGGAGCAATGGACACGCACGTGGGTGGGGGAGGGGAGGTAGGGGGGGAGGTTCGCGTACTTCAAGAGCTCGACGACGAGGCAATTGTGTCCGCGGAATTGGAACGTGTCCAGGAGCCGGATGACTCCGTAGCGCTCATCGCTGGCCTTGCCCTGCAGCTCCTTGGTCACCTCCAGCTCCGTCTTCTGGCGGGACGCTGTCGAGGTGCTGCGTAGAGGGAGGGGGGAGGCCACGAAATCAACGGTGACTCTGTGTGGGTGACTCTGTGTGGCTGACTCTGTGTGGGTGACTCTGTGTGGGTGACTCTGTGTGGGTGACTCTGTGTGGGTGACTCTGTGTGGGTGACTCTGTGTGGGTGACTGTGTGGGTGACTGTGTGGGTGACTCTGTGTGGGGGGGTATGTGTGGGTGACTCTGTGTGGGGGTGACTCTGTGTGGGGGGGTCTGTGTGGGTGACTCTGTGTGGGTGACTCTGTGTGGGTGACTCTGTGTGGGTGACTGTGTGGGTGTCTCTGTGTGGGTGACTCTGTGTGGGTGACTCTGTGTGGGTGTCTGTGTGGGTGTCTCTGTGTGTGGGTTTCTCTGTGGGTGTCTCTGTGGGTGTCTCTGTGGGTCTCTGTGGGTGTCTTTGTGGGTGTAGTTTGCAGCAGTTTTACGGCAGTTAGCATTTTGTCAGCGAGTCCATAGTCAGTGGCCGTGTTCACGGCGGTGCCTCCAATCGTTTGATGATTATTGTCCGAGAGCGCGGGCAACCGCGGACTCACCACAAGGGCAGCGACAGCATCTTGACGGCCACGAGCGTTTTGGTTTTGTGGTCGAGGCACTGCAGCACCAGGCCCTGGCCTCCCTCGCCGATCAGCTTCTGCACCTCGTAGCGGTAGTGGAGCTGCTCCTTGCGGACCTGGGGAGGCGGAGGAGGAGGCAGGGACCGGTAGTCAGAGTCGTCGCAATCGGAGCGCCTGACGCTCAATGCTGGTGGCAGCAGCGGCAGTCGGGGCTTCCACGGCCGCCATTTTCCACGGCCGCCATTTTCCACAGTGGAGGTTTCTTTTCGTTTGGGTGTTAGATTGCGCGAATGTTGAAATGTTTCGTTAAACTACCGAATGCTTCAATCTTAATATGGAGCTTTCGTGACTGCAGGAATTACTCTTTGGTTCTTTCGGTAAAGTCACGTATAAAGATAAAATAATAAATTAAATAATAGCATACGACGTTGCAATCGAAACGTTGTATGCAATTATTTAATTTATTATTTTATCTTTATACGTGACTTTACCGAATGCTTCACTTGAAGCTTTTGTGACTGCAGGAATTAATATGTTTGGGTCTTTCGGTAAAGTCACAAAGATTGGTTCAAAGAAAATAATAAAAATAACAGAAAACTACGACGTTTCGATCGCAACGCAAGCGGTCGTCTTACTGATATTTTTATTATTTTCTTTGAACCTGTCTACGTGACTTTAACGAAAGAACCAAGAATACCGAATGCCGTTAAAACTTGTGGGGGGGGGGGGGGGGGGGGTGGTTGTTCGCCTTTTTGCGTTTATCCATCTGACACTGGGTAGTCAGAGGCTGGTGGTGAGACACTGGGTAGTGAGACACTGGGTAGTGAGACACTGGTAGTGAGACACTGGTGGTGAGACACTGGTGGTGAGACACTGGTGGTGAGACACTGGGTAGTGAGACACTGGGTGGTGAGACACTGGGTGGTGAGACACTGGGTGGTGAGACACTGGGTGGTGAGACACTGGTGGCGAGACCCTGGTAGATAACATTCTCAGTGAGAATTAATGTTTTATTTATATAAATTTTATTATTTTATTATTTCCCTTCTACGTGACTTTACCGACAGAACCAAGAATATGAATCCATTCAGTCACGAAAGCTTTAAATCGAGATTACACATTTATAATCATGCCTTCTAACCCAATAAAAACCTCTGTGGGTGTCTAATGGTGTCTCTTTGGGTGCCTCTGTGGGTGTTTCTGTGGGTCTCTGTGGGTGTCTCTGTGGGTCTCTGTAGGTCTCTATGGGTGTCTCTGTGGGTCTCTGTGGGTGTCTCTTTGTGTCTCTGTGGGTCTCTATGGGTGTCTATTTGGGTCTCTGTGGGTCTCTAAGGGTGTCTCTGGGTCTCTGTGGGTGTCTCTTTGGGTCTCTGTGGGTCTCTCTGGGTGTCTCTGTGGGTCTCTGTGGGTCTCTACGGGTGTCTCTGTGGGTCTCTATGGGTGTCTCTGTGGGTCTCTATGGGTGTCTCTGTGGGTCTCTGTGGGCCTCTATGGGTGTCTCTGTGGGTCTCTATGGGTGTCTCTATGGGTGTCTCTATGGGTGTCTCTGTGGGTCTCTGTGGGTGTCTCTTTGTGTCTCTGTGGGTGTCTATTTGGATCTCTGTGGGTCTCTACGGGTCTCTGTGGGTCTCTACGGGTGTCTCTGTGGGTCTCTGTGGGTCTCTGTGGGTCTCTGTGTGTCTCTGGGTCTCTGTGGGTGTCTCTTTGGGTCTCTGTGGGTCTCTATGGGTGTCTCTGTGGGTCTCTACGGGTCTCTTTGGGTCTCTGTGGGTGTCTCTTTGGGTCTCTATGAGTCTCTATGGGTGTCTCTGTGTCTCTGTGAGCCTCACAGGGATGTAGTTGTTGTTATCGTTGTCGTAGCCGTCGTTGTTGTTGCCGCCCCGGGGTTTGTCGACCTCGTCCACAGTGAAGAACCAGACTTGTTCCATGGCCGCAAGCTCCAGCTTTTGGCGATGACTCAGCTGAGACCCAAAGAGATCCAGGATCGCTGCACACGTGACAACAACAACAACTTTGAATTATTTCTGTTTTGTTTACATGCCAGGTAAGGCCTCCACTAGAGCTGCATCGTCGTCATCATCACGTGGAGACTCATAACTCCACTCAGACTCACAGAGACCCACAAAAACCCATACTCATATAGTACCATAGAGACCCATACTCATATAGACCCATACTCGTATAGAACCATAGAGACCCATACTCATATAGAACCATAGAGACCCATACTCATATAGAACCATAGAGACCCATACTCATATAGATCCATAGAGACCCACAGAGATCCATGCTCGTATCGAACCATGAAGACCCACAGAGACCCATACTAAAACTAAACTATATAAACTCTTTGGTTCTTTAGGTACAGTTATGACTTTGCCGAAAGAACCAACGAGTATGGATCCCTGCAGTCATGAAAACTTCAAATCTAGATTAAACTATAATGTTTTATCTTGGCAGGTAAGGCCCCACCCAAGTAGCTAATATCATCATCTTCATCACGTGCAAATATATAGCGGCAGCCAAATACTCTATACCCATGCAACATGGCTGCCGTGACATGCCCCATGCAACATGGCCACCATGACAACCCTCATGCAACATGGCCACCATGACAACCCCCATGCAACATGGCCGCTGTGATATCCCCCATGCAACATGGCCGCCGTGACATCCCCCATGCAACATGGCCACCATGACAACCCCCATGCAACATGGCCACCATGACAACCCCCATGCAACATGGCCGCTGTGATATCCCCCATGCAACATGGCTGCCGTGACATCCCCATGCAACATGGCCGCTGTGATATCCCCCATGCAACATGGCCGCTGTGATATCCCCCATGGAACATGGCCATCATGACTTCCCTGATGCAAAATGGACAAAATAGAATTCCACATTGCAACATGGCCGCAGTAACATCCCTCATGCAACATGGCCGCAGTAACATCCCCCATGCAACATGGCCGCAATAAAGTCCCCCATGCAACATGGCCACAGTGACATCCCTCATGCAACATGGCCGCAATAAAGTCGCCCTTGCAACATGGCCGCAGTGACATCCCTCATGCAACATGGCTGCAATAAAGTCCCCCTTGCAACATGGCCGCAGTGACATCCCTCATGCAACATGGCTTTCATGACATTCCTCATGCAACATGGCCGCCGTGAACACACCCACGTAACATGGCCATAGTGACGTCCGCCATGCAACATGGCCGTAGTGATGTACCCCATGCAACATGGCTGCCATAAAGTCCCCTAAGCAACATGGCCACCGTGAAGTCCCCCATGCAACATGGCGGCAGTGACCTCCCCCCCCCCCCCCCATTCACCGTGGCCATGTTTGCTCTCACTGCTGTTCTCACCTCGAGGCGATTTGCTGCGGATGGGGCCGGTGCCGGCTGCGGACAGCGCACTCCACGTGTTGCCAGAGACTCCCTCCCTCCTCCTCGCTCCAGCTTGGCTCGTCTACACGCACAAAGACAAAGACAAAGATCCCCCGTGTAGCCTTAACAGACTGTAGGGGCAAGTGCTGTTAGCGAGTATCACCTATGAAGGCCGGCACGGCACACGAGGGGGTGGGTGGCCAGCACCACGCCCGACCGCCTTTGTCTCCCCATTGGCGATGATTACACACCGCACCAGGTACTCATTTAAGGCTGAGTCGACCTGGGGGAGGCCCAGGGCCAGTTTAGTGCTGGTGGTGTTCATAAGGGATGGTGGTGTTCATAAGTGTGGGTGGTGATCATAAGTGTGGGTGGTGTTCGTAAGGGATGGTGGTGTTCTTAAGTGCTGGTGGTGTTTGTAAGTGTGGGTGGTGTTCAAAAGTGTGGGTGGTGTTTGAAAGTGAAGGTGGTGTTGGTAAGTGTGGGTGGTGTTGGTAAGTGAGGGTGGTGTTTGTGAGTGTGGGTGGTGTTGGTGAGTGTGGGTGGTGTTGGTAAGTGAGGGTGGTGTTAGTGAGTGAGGGTGGTGTTGGTAAGTGAGGGTGGTGTTGGTAAGTGTGGGTGGTGTTGGTAAGTGTGGGTGGTGTTGGTAAGTGAGGGTGGTGTTTGTGAGTGTGGGTGGTGTTGGTAAGTGTGGGTGGTGCTGGTAAGTGAGGGTGGTGTTGGTAAGTGAGGGTGGTGTTGGTAAGTGAGGGTGGTGTTGGTAAGTGGAGAGTCGGGGCCCATGCGTACATCCATGGTGGTGATGCTCAGAGTGGCTTCTCTCACACAGCAGTCTCCAAGATCTCTGTGTGGAAAGCTGTGGGAGGGGGGGAAGGGGGTGGAGATGGTGTAGAGAGTCACAACACGAACTCACATCCTCACCACTGTCCCACATCCCCCCACCAGGAACCCACCATTCTCACCACGAACCCCCATCCTCGCCACGAACTCACAACACGGACTCACATCCTCACTACGAACTCACAACACGAACTCACATCCTCACCACGAACTCACAACACGAACTCACATCCTCACCACTGTCCCACATCCCCCCACCAGGAACCCACCATTCTTACCACGAACCCCCATCCTCGCCACGAACTCACAACACGGACTCACATCCTCACCACGAACTCACAACACAAACTCACATCCTCACCACGAACTCACATGGACTCACATCCGCACCATGGACCCAGTCTCACCAACAACCCACAACACAGACCCACACACTCACCACGAACCCACAACACAGACCCACACACTCACCACGAACCCACAACACGAACCCACACCCTCACCATGAACATACAACACGGACCAACACACTCACCACGCACCCACAACACAGACCACACACTCACCACGCACCCACAACACAGACCACACACCACGAACCCACAAACTCACCACGAACCCACAACACGGACCCACAAACTCACCACGAACCCACAACACGGACCCACACACTCACCACGAACCCACAACACGGACCCACACACTCACCACGGACCCACACACTCACCACGAACCCACAACACGGACCCACACACTCACCACGGACCCACAACACGGACCCACACACTCACCACGAACCCACAACACGGACCCACACACTCACCACGGACCCACACACTCACCACGAACCCACAACACGGACCCACACACTCACCACGGACCCACAACACGGACCCACACACTCACCACGAACCCACAACACGGACCCACACACTCACCACGAACCCACAACACGGACCCACACACTCACCACGAACCCACAACACGGACCCACACACTCACCACGAACCCACAACACGTACCCACACACCACGAACCCACACACTCACCACGAACCCACAACACGGACCCACACACTCAGCACGAACCCACAACACGGACCCACACACTCACCACGAACCCACAACACGTACCCACACACCACGAACCCACACACTCACCACGAACCCACAACACGGACCCACACACTCACCACGGACCCACACACTCACCACGAACCCACAACACGGACCCACACACTCACCACGAACCCACAACACGGACCCACACACTCACCACGAACCCACAACACGTACCCACACACCACGAACCCACACACTCACCACGAACCCACAACACGGACCCACACACTCAGCACGAACCCACAACACGGACCCACACACTCACCACGAACCACAACACGTACCCACACACCACGAACCCACACACTCACCACGAACCCACAACACGGACCCACACACTCAGCACGAACCCACAACACGGACCCACACACTCACCACGAACCCACAACACGGACCCACACACTCACCACGAACCCACAATACGGACCCACACACTCACCACGAACCCACAACACTCACCACACACTCACCACGAACCCACAAAACTCACCTCGTCAAACGTTTCGCTCGGATGGCTTCAGCAGAAGTCGTTGGAAAGGCGACGATGACGAAGCTGCAGCAGCTGCAAGTGTAAGAAGCTGCCGTCTCCTTCACGCGCGTCTACAACTCTGAGGAAGCACGTGGCGATTGCGACGTCACCGGTGACGTCTCAGTGCGAGGGGCGTGGCCACGCCCCCTCAAGCCACGCCCCTCCGAGTGACGTCACCGCGCGCGACCACGCCCCCGGAAGTCGCCTCCCGCCCCTCCTCTTTGGGCGCCCCCCCACCTCCACCCCCAGATTCTACTTCCGCTTCCGGTCGGGGCGAATGGCGGCGTTGGCGGGAAAAATGTGAAGCCTGTCTGGGCCTCCTCGAGGTCGACTCAGCCTGAAGATGTCTCCACGGGTCTCTGTGTGAGGTGAGTCTGTGGGTCTCTGTGTGATGAGTCTGTGGGTCTCTGTGTGAGGTGAGTCTGTGGGTCTCTGTGTGGTGAGTCTGTGTGTCTCAGTGTGTGTCTGTGGATCTCTGTGTGTGTCTGTGGGTCTCTGTGTGTGTGTCTCAGTGTGTGTCTGTGGGTCTCTGTGTGTGTCTGTGTGTCTCAGTATGTGTCTGTGGGTCTCTGTGTCTGTGGGTCTCTGTGTGTGTGTATCAGTGTGTGTCTGTGGGGAGCGGTAGTGTAGCGGTTAGCGCGCTGCGCTATGAACCTGGCGACCCGGGTTCGATTCCCGCTCACGGCTAACACCAGTGACGATTATCTGAACCGGTCCTGGGCCTCTCCTAGGTCGACTCAGCCTTAAATGAGTACCTGGTGCGGTGTGTAAACATCGCCACTGGGGAGACAAAGGCGGTCGGGCGTGGTGCTGGCCACCCACCCCCTCGTGTACCGTTCCGGCCTTCATAGGTGCTCGCTAACAGCACTTGCCCCTACAGTCTGTTAAGGCTATACGGGGGATCTTTGTCTTTGTCTGTGGGTCTCTGTGTGTGTCTGTGGGCCTCTGTGTGGTGGGTCTGTGGGTCTCTGTGTGAGGTGAGTCTGTGGGTCTCTGTGTGTGTCTGTGGGTCTCTGTGTATGTCTGTGTGAGGTGAGTCTGTGGGTCTCTGTGTGTGTCTGTGGGTCTCTGTGTGTGTCTGTGTGTGTCTGTGGGTCTCTGTGTGTCTGTGTGAGGTGAGTCTGTGGGTCTCTGTGTGATGAGTCTATGGGTCTCTGTGTGGTGAGTCTGTGGGTCTCTGTGTGAGGTGAGTCTGTGGGTCTCTGTGTGAGGAGTCTGTGGGTCTCTGTGTGGTGAGTCTGTGGGTCTCTGTGTGGTGAGTCTGTGGGTCTCTGTGTGAGGGGAGTTTGTGGATCTCTGTGTGAGGTGAGTCTGTGGGTCTCTGTGTGGTGAGTCTGTGAGTCTCTGTGTGGTGAGTCTGTGTGGTGATTCTGTGCGTCTCTGTGTGGTGAGTCTGTGGGTCTCTGTGTGAGGTGAGTCTGTGGGTCTCTGTGTGATGAGTCTGTGGGTCTCTGTGTGAGGTGAGTCTGTGGGTCTCTGTGTGGTGAGTCTGTGGGTCTCTGTGTGATGAGTCTGTGGGTCTCTGTGTGAGGTGAGTCTGTGGGTCTCTGTGTGGTGAGTCTGTGTGAGGTGATTCTGTGGATCTCTGTGTGAGGTGAGTCTGTGGGTCTCTGTGTGTGTCTGTGGGTCTCTGTGTGTGTCTGTGGGTCTCTGTGTGTGGTAAGTGTGGTGAGTCTGTGGGTCTCTGTGTGGTGAGTCTGTGAGTCTCTGTGTGGTGAGTCTGTGTGTGTCTGTGTGGTGAGTCTGTGTGAGTCTGTGTGAGGTGATTCTGTGGATCTCTGTGTGACGTGAGTCTGTGGGTCTCTGTGTGTGTCTGTGGGTCTCTGTGTGTGGTGAGTGTGGTGAGTCTGTGGGTCTCTGTGTGGTGAGTCTGTGGATCTCTGTGTGTGGTGAGTCTGTGGGTCTCTGTGTGGTGAGTCTGTGGGTCTCTGTGTGTGGTGAGTGTGGTGAGTCTGTGGGTCTCTGTGTGATTAGTCCGTGGGTCTCTGTGTGAGGTGAGTGTGGGTCTCTGAGTGGTGAGTCTGTGGGTCTCTGTGTGGTGAGTCCGTGGGTCTCTGTGTGAGGTGAGTGTGGGTCTCTGAGTGGTGAGTCTGTGGGTCTCTGTGTGGTGAGTCTGTGGGTCTCTGTATGGTGAGTCTGTGTGGTGAGTCTGTGGGTCTCTGTGTGGTGAGTCTGTGGGTCTCTGTGTGATGGGTCTGTGGGTCTCTGTGTGGTGAGTCTGTGGGTCTCTGTGTGATGGGTCTTTGGGTCTCTGTATGGTGAGTCTGTGTGGTGATTCTGTGCGTCTCTGTGTGGTGAGTCTGTGGGTCTCTGTGTGATGGGTCTGTGGGTCTCTGTGTGGTGAGTCTGTGGGTCTCTGTGTGGTGAGTCTGTGGGTCTCTGTGTGAGTGAGTCTGTGGGTCTCTGTGTGGTGAATCTGTGGGTCTCTGTGTGGTGAGTCTGTGGGTCTCTGTGTGGTGAGTCTGTGGGTCTCTGTGTGATGAGTCTGTGAGTCTCTGTGTGACGTGAGTCTGTGGGTCTCTGTGTGTGTCTGTGGGTCTCTGTGTGTGGTGAGTGTGGTGAGTCTGTGGGTCTCTGTGTGGTGAGTCTGTGGGTCTCTGTGTGTGGTGAGTCTGTGGGTCTCTGTGTGGTGAGTCTGTGGGTCTCTGTGTGTGGTGAGTGTGGTGAGTCTGTAGGTCTCTGTGTGATGAGTCCGTGGGTCTCTGTGTGAGGTGAGTGTGGGTCTCTGAGTGGTGAGTTTGTGGGTCTCTGTGTGGTGAGTCCGTGGGTCTCTGTGTGAGTTGAGTGTGGGTCTCTGAGTGGTGAGTCTGTGGGTCTCTGTGTGGTGAGTCTGTGGGTCTCTGTATGGTGAGTCTGTGTGGTGAGTCTGTGGGTCTCTGTGTGGTGAGTCTGTGGGTCTCTGTGTGATGGGTCTGTGGGTCTCTGTGTGGTGAGTCTGTGGGTCTCTGTGTGATGGGTCTGTGGGTCTCTGTATGGTGAGTCTGTGTGGTGATTCTGTGCATCTCTGTGTGGTGAGTCTGTGGGTCTCTGTGTGATGGGTCTGTGGGTCTCTGTGTGGTGAGTCTGTGGGTCTCTGTGTGGTGAGTCTGTGCGTCTCTGTGTGGTGAGTCTGTGGGTCTCTGTGTGGTGAGTCTGTGGGTCTCTGTGTGAGTGAGTCTGTGGGTCTCTGTGTGGTGAATCTGTGGGTCTCTGTGTGGTGAGTCTGTGGGTCTCTGTGTGGTGAGTCTGTGGGTCTCTGTGTGATGAGGCTGTGGGTCTCTGTGTGATGAGTCTGTGGGTCTCTGTGTGGTGAGTTTGTGGATCTCCGTGTGGTGAGTCTGTGGGGTCTCTGTGTGGTGATTCTGTGCGTCTCTGTGTGGTGAGTTTGTGGATCTCTGTGTGGTGAGTCTGAGTGGTGAGTATGTGTGGTTAGTCTGTGGGTCTCTGTGTGGTGAGTGTGGTGAGTCTGTGGGTCTTTGTGTGGTGAGTCTGTGTGGTGATTCTGTGCGTCTCTGTGTGAGGTGAATCTGTGGGTCTCTGTGTGGTGAGTCTGTGGGTCTCTGTGTGGTGAGTCTGTGTGGTGAGTCTGTGGGCCTCTGTGTGACGTGATTTTGTGGATCTCTGTGTGATGGGTCTGTGGCTCTCTCTGTGTGGTGAGTCTGTGTGGTGATTCTGTGGGTCTCTGTGTGGTGAGTCTGTGGGTCTGTGTGGTGAGTCTGTGGGTCTGTGTGGTGAGTCTGTGGGTCTGTGTGGTGAGTCTGTGGGTCTGTGTGGTGAGTCTGTGGGTCTCTGTGTGGTGAGTCTGTGGGTCTCTGTGGTGAGTGTGTGGTCTCTGTGTGGTGAGTCTGTGGGTCTCTGTGTGGTGAGTCTGTGGGTCTCTGTGTGGTGAGTCTGTGGGTCTCTGTATGGTGAGTCTGTGTGGGTGAGTCTGTGGTCCTCTGTGTGGTGAGTCTGTGGGTCTCTGTGTGATGGGTCTGTGGGTCTCTGTGTGGTGAGTCTGTGGGTCTCTGTGTGATGGGTCTGTGGGTCTCTGTATGGTGAGTCTGTGTGGTGATTCTGTGCGTCTCTGTGTGGTGAGTCTGTGGGTCTCTGTGTGATGGGTCTGTGGGTCTCTGTGTGGTGAGTCTGTGGGTCTCTGTGTGGTGAGTCTGTGGGTCTCTGTGTGGTGAGTCTGTGGGTCTCTGTGTGAGTGAGTCTGTGGGTCTCTGTGTGGTGAATCTGTGGGTCTCTGTGTGGTGAGTCTGTGGGTCTCTGTGTGGTGAGTCTGTGGGTCTCTGTGTGATGAGTCTGTGAGTCTCTGTGTGACGTGAGTCTGTGGGTCTCTGTGTGTGTCTGTGGGTCTCTGTGTGTGGTGAGTGTGGTGAGTCTGTGGGTCTCTGTGTGGTGAGTCTGTGGGTCTCTGTGTGTGGTGAGTCTGTGGGTCTCTGTGTGGTGAGTCTGTGGGTCTCTGTGTGTGGTGAGTGTGGTGAGTCTGTAGGTCTCTGTGTGATGAGTCCGTGGGTCTCTGTGTGAGGTGAGTGTGGGTCTCTGAGTGGTGAGTTTGTGGGTCTCTGTGTGGTGAGTCCGTGGGTCTCTGTGTGAGTTGAGTGTGGGTCTCTGAGTGGTGAGTCTGTGGGTCTCTGTGTGGTGAGTCTGTGGGTCTCTGTATGGTGAGTCTGTGTGGTGAGTCTGTGGGTCTCTGTGTGGTGAGTCTGTGGGTCTCTGTGTGATGGGTCTGTGGGTCTCTGTGTGGTGAGTCTGTGGGTCTCTGTGTGATGGGTCTGTGGGTCTCTGTATGGTGAGTCTGTGTGGTGATTCTGTGCATCTCTGTGTGGTGAGTCTGTGGGTCTCTGTGTGATGGGTCTGTGGGTCTCTGTATGGTGAGTCTGTGTGGTGATTCTGTGCATCTCTGTGTGGTGAGTCTGTGGGTCTCTGTGTGATGGGTCTGTGGGTCTCTGTGTGGTGAGTCTGTGGGTCTCTGTGTGGTGAGTCTGTGCGTCTCTGTGTGGTGAGTCTGTGGGTCTCTGTGTGGTGAGTCTGTGGGTCTCTGTGTGAGTGAGTCTGTGGGTCTCTGTGTGGTGAATCTGTGGGTCTCTGTGTGGTGAGTCTGTGGGTCTCTGTGTGGTGAGTCTGTGGGTCTCTGTGTGATGAGGCTGTGGGTCTCTGTGTGATGAGTCTGTGGGTCTCTGTGTGGTGAGTTTGTGGATCTCCGTGTGGTGAGTCTGTGGGTCTCTGTGTGGTGATTCTGTGCGTCTCTGTGTGGTGAGTTTGTGGATCTCTGTGTGGTGAGTCTGAGTGGTGAGTATGTGTGGTTAGTCTGTGGGTCTCTGTGTGGTGAGTGTGGTGAGTCTGTGGGTCTTTGTGTGGTGAGTCTGTGTGGTGATTCTGTGCGTCTCTGTGTGAGGTGAATCTGTGGGTCTCTGTGTGGTGAGTCTGTGGGTCTCTGTGTGGTGAGTCTGTGTGGTGATTCTGTGCGTCTCTGTGTGAGGTGAGTTTGTGGATCTCTGTGTGATGGGTCTGTGGCTCTCTCTGTGTGGTGAGTCTGTGTGGTGATTCTGTGCGTCTCTGTGTGGTGAGTCTGTGGGTCTGTGTGGTGAGTCTGTGGGTCTGTGTGGTGAGTCTGTGGGTCTGTGTGGTGAGTCTGTGGGTCTGTGTGGTGAGTCTGTGGGTCTCTGTGGTGAGTGTGTGGGTCTCTGTGTGGTGAGTCTGTGGGTCTCTGTGTGGTGAGTCTGTGGGTCTCTGTGTGGTGAGTCTGTGGGTCTCTGTATGGTGAGTCTGTGTGGTGAGTCTGTGGGTCTCTGTGTGGTGAGTCTGTGGGTCTCTGTGTGATGGGTCTGTGGGTCTCTGTGTGGTGAGTCTGTGGGTCTCTGTGTGATGGGTCTGTGGGTCTCTGTATGGTGAGTCTGTGTGGTGATTCTGTGCGTCTCTGTGTGGTGAGTCTGTGGGTCTCTGTGTGATGGGTCTGTGGGTCTCTGTGTGGTGAGTCTGTGGGTCTCTGTGTGGTGAGTCTGTGCGTCTCTGTGTGGTGAGTCTGTGGGTCTCTGTGTGGTGAGTCTGTGGGTCTCTGTGTGAGTGAGTCTGTGGGTCTCTGTGTGGTGAATCTGTGGGTCTCTGTGTGGTGAGTCTGTGGGTCTCTGTGTGGTGAGTCTGTGGGTCTCTGTGTGATGAGTCTGTGGGTCTCTGTGTGATGAGTCTGTGGGTCTCTGTGTGGTGAGTCTGTGGGTCTCTGTGTGGTGAGTCTGTGGGTCTCTGTGTGGTGAGTCTGTGGGTCTCTGTGTGGCGAGTCTGTGGGTCTCTGTGTGGTGATTCTGTGCGTCTCTGTGTGGTGAGTTTGTGGATCTCTGTGTGGTGAGTATGTGTGGTTAGTCTGTGGGTCTCTGTGTGGTGAGTGTGGTGAGTCTGTGGGTCTCTGTGTGGTGAGTCTGTGTGGTGATTCTGTGCGTCTCTGTGTGAGGTGAGTCTGTGGGTCTCTGTGTGGTGAGTCTGTGGGTCTCTGTGTGGTGAGTCTGTGTGGTGATTCTGTGCGTCTCTGTGTGAGGTGAGTTTGTGGATCTCTGTGTGATGGGTCTGTGGGTCTCTCTGTGTGGTGAGTCTGTGTGGTGATTCTGTGCGTCTCTGTGTGGTGAGTCTGTGGGTCTGTGTGGTGAGTCTGTGGGTCTGTGTGGTGAGTCTGTGGGTCTGTGTGGTGAGTCTGTGGGTCTCTGTGGTGAGTGTGTGGGTCTCTGTGTGGTGAGTCTGAGACTCTGTGGGTGTCTCTACATTTCCACACGATGATGATGATGTTATCAACCACTTAGTTGAGCTTCTATCATTTGTAATAGCCAGCGCTACATAGCTCCTTACCTGGTAACATTTAAATCATTTAGTTTAGTATCTTTGTGGCTCTCTGTGTGTGTCTCTCTGGGTGTCTGTGGGTCTCTACGTAT
>NW_026891630.1:0-19960 GCF_015708825.2 Lethenteron reissneri
CATTTGAAAGTCCCTCTCAGTGTGGGGGGGGGGTGGTGGGGGGCTCAATCAAAAGCACCACAGCGTGTTACCAGTGACATTTCAATCGCGTCTTAGAAATGCAAATGTTTCCAACCCACGCTGGGTGGGCATTGCGGGTGGCTATGAGATGTTGACTACCTCGCCTGGTACACAGGAGGTCGTGGGTTCGGTCCCGACCCTGACGATGTCTGCTGTTTATTTGGAGTCTGCGTCTCTATTATCATCATCACGGTGGCTATGAGATGTTAACTACCTCGCCTGGTCCGCAGGAGGTCGTGGGTTCGATCCCGGAACCTGACGCCTGCTGCTGCTGTATATTTGAGGTCTGCGTCTCTCTCTCTCATCATCATCACGGTGGCTATGAGATGTTGACGACCTCGCCTAGTACACAGGAGGTCGTGGGTTCGATCCCGACCCTGACGCCTGCTGCTGCTGCTGTATATTTGGAGCTTGTGTCTCTCTCATCATCATCACGGTGGCTATGAGATGTTGACTACCTCGCCTGGTGTGCAGGAGGTCGCGGGATCGATCCCGGACCCTGACAATGCACACAGACACACACAGACACATAGAAACACACACAAAGACAGACACACAGACAGACACATGGATACACACAGACACACACATAGATACACACACACAGACACACACAAAGACAGACAGACACATGGATACACACAGACAACACACATAGATACACACACACACAAACCACACACAGACAAACACCACAAAGACAGACAGACACATAGATACACAGACAGACACACACACAGACAAACACACACAAATACAGACAGACACACACACAGACACACACATAGACACACACACTCTCACACACACAGACAGACACACACACACAAAGACACACACACAGACAGACACACAAACAGACACACACACACACACAAAGACACACACACAGACAGACACACAGACACACACACAGACACACACACAAACAGACACATGGACGGACGATGGTGGACTGAGCCGTGGTGGTCGCGACGTTTCGGGCACGGACCTGGAAATAATTGACACCCGCGGTGTGAGGGAGGGAAGACCATCACAGACAATGAGTCGAAAGCAAAAGTTATATTTATTAAATATCCCTCCAAAATAAAACAATCATCATTATCATCAACAAATCCTCTAGCAATGCACACTTAAATCCTTAATATCCGTAGTGTGTATATATAATGCATAAGTGTCAATATATCACACGCACGCGTGTGCATGTGTGTGTGTCTGTGTGTGTGTCTGTGTGTGTGTCTGTGTGTCTGTGTGTGTGTCTGTGTGTGTGTGTCTGTGTCTCTGTCTGTGTGTCTTTGTGTCTGTGTCTGTGTCTCTGTGTGTCTGTATGTGTCTGTGTGTCTGAGGCTTTGTGTGTCTGTCTTTGTGTCTGTGTGTCTCTGTCTGTGTGTCTCTGTCTGTGTGTTGTGTCTTTGTGTCTGTGTGTCTCTGTCTGTGTGTGTCTGTATGTGTCTGTGGCTTTGGTGTCTGTGTGTGTATGTGTGTGTCTGTGTCTTTGTCTTGTGTCTATGGTGTGTCTGTGTCTTTGTGTCTGTGCGTGTCTGTATCTTTGTGTCTGTGTGTCTGTGTCTCTGTATGTGTGCATCTCTGTGTCTGTGTCTTTGTGTCTCTGTCTTTGTGTGTGTGTGTGTCTTTGTGTGTGTCTGTATCTTTGGTGTCTGTGTGTGTCTGTGTGTCTGTGTGTCTGTGTTTTTGTGTCTGTGTGTGTCTGTGTCTTTGTGTGTGTGTCTGTGTCTCTGTGTCTGTGTGTCTCTGTCTGTGTGTGTCTGTATGTGTCTGTGGCTTTGTGTGTCTGTGTGTGTATGTGTGTGTCTGTGTCTTTTGTCTTTGCGTCTATGTGTGTCTTTGTGTCTGTGCGTGTCTGTGTCTTTGTGTCTGTGTGTCTGTGTCTCTGTATGTGTGCATCTCTGTGTCTGTGTCTTTGTGTCTCTGTCTTTGTGTGTGTCTGTGTCTTTGTGTGTGTCTGAACCTTTGTGTCTGTGTGTGTCTGTGTGTCTGTGTGTCTGTGTTTTTGTGTCTGTGTGTGTCTGTGTCTTTGTGTGTGTGTCTGTGTCTCTGTGTCTGTGTGTCTGTGTCTGTGTGTGTCTGTGTATTTGTGTCTGTCTTTGTGTCTGTGTGTGTCTGTGTGTCTCTGTCTGTGTGTCTGTGTCTCTGTCTGTGTGTGTTCTGTGTGTCTGTCTGTGTCTCCTGTCTGTGTGTCTGTGTCTTTGTGTCTCTATCTGTGTGTCTGTGTGTGTCTGTGTGTCTTTGTGTCTGTGTGTGTGTCTCTGTCTGTCTGTGTCTTTGTGTCTCTGTATGTCTGTGTGTGTCTGTCTGTGTGTCTGTGTGTCTCTGTGTGCGCGTGCGTGCGTGTGCGGTATAAATGCCGTGGGGGTTTTTTGGGGAGGGAGTTCAAGATTTTATTTACAAGAGAGAGGAGAGAGAGGAGAGAGAGAGAGGAGAGAGAGGCAAGGGTTTGGGGGGATCGCTGCGTGTGGGAATTTAATAATTCAGTCGCGATAAAAATGACACAGACAACGAGGAGAGGTGCTTGCGCGTGTTGAATTGTGACCATTTGTCACGCCGAGTCCACGAGAGATGGGGTGGTGGTGCTGTTGGGTCCAGTGCCGGATGAAGCTAGAGCAGGTCCTGTAGCATTTGCTGTTACTCTGGTCAACACACTTTTTTCTGGCACGAGGTATTCCAACGGTTTTAAGGTAATTTTGGGGTGCCGATTCCAAATTTGGCATCAGTCTATCACATCAGGTTTTTGAGATATCAAAGATTGCATTTTCAATAAGAACTGCGGAAGAAAAATATTAAATAAATGTGGATATCTACATGAAATGATATTATAAACACACTATGCTAAAAATGCAGCACCATGTTTTAACACTAAAGCAGTCACTACCTCGCAACAACTTGCAATCATAAGTGACGGAGTTAATTTCGGGTAAAATCAATGAAAATGGGGTATGCCGATAGCATAAAAATGAGATGTGATGGAGCAAATCTGAGGTCAGATTTGGAATCGGCACCCTGAAATTAGTCTAGAACAACTGCAAAAGTCCAGGCCAGAAAAAAAAGTGTATTTTTTGTTGACCAGTGTTACAGATTTGAGAGAAAAAAATATTAAAAGACAATTTGTTTTTAAATTTTGTTCAAATTTTCTTGCCGTGTTTTTCACACCTGATGATGATTGCTTGTGTTGCAAATACTCACGTCGTGAGCATTTTATCGTTTTAGAATTTTTTTAATTATTTTATTGTTTCCCTTCTACGTGACTTTACCGAAAAAACCGAGAATATGAATCCCTGCAGATACGAAAGCTTTAAATCAAATTTAGTTTTTTTTTTTACTTGCGTAGTAAAGTAATTTTTTTAATGTTTTCATTTGCTATACAGCCGGATGGATAAGACGAATCGGTAACCTTAAACACCGCGGTCGTTCGTAAAAGCTGAAGGGCAGTATAGTACTATAGCAATAGAGCAAGTGCAGAATCACCGAACCGAAATTGAGTGCTACTAGGGTAATGAGACATTGTTACGTAGCATTAGTAGCTACTTGTGCTACTAGGATAATGAGACACTGATAAGTAGAATGTGTGGCTACTTGTGCTACTAGGATAATGAGACACTGACAAGTAGCATTAGTAGCTACTTGTGTTACTAGGATAATGAGACACTGACAAGTAGCATTAGTAGCTACTTGTGTTACTAGGATAATGAGACACTGACAAGTAACATTAGTAGCTACTTGTGTTACTAGGATAATGAGACACTGACAAGTAGCATTAGTAGCTACTTGTGTTACTAGGATAATGAGACACTGACAAGTAGCATTAGTAGCTACTTGTGTTACTAGGTTAATGAGACACTGACAAGTAACATTAGTAGCTACTTGTGCTACTAGGTTAATGAGACACTGATAAGTAACATTAGTAGCTACTTGTGCTACTAGGATAATGAGACACTGATAAGTAACATTAGTAGCTACTTGTGTTACTAGGATAATGAGACACTGACAAGTAGCATTAGTAGCTACTTGTGTTACTAGGATAATGAGACACTGACAAGTAGCATTAGTAGCTACTTGTGTTACTAGGATAATGAGACACTGACAAGTAACATTAGTAGCTACTTGTGCTACTAGCTTAATGAGACACTGATAAGCAACATTAGTAGCTACTTGTGCTACTAGGATAATGAGACACTGACAAGTAGCATTAGTAGCTACTTGTGTTACTAGGATAATGAGACACTGACAAGTAGCATTAGTAGCTACTTGTGTTACTAGGATAATGAGACACGACATATTAGTAGCATGTAGACACTGACAAGTAACATTAGTAGCTACTTGTGTTACTAGGTTAATGAGACACTGACAAGTAACATTAGTAGCTACTTGTGCTACTAGGTTAATGAGACACTGATAAGTAACATTAGTAGCTACTTGTGCTACTAGGATAATGAGACACTGACAAGTAACATTAGTAGTTACTTGTGCTACTAGGATAATGAGACACTGACAAGTAGCATTAGTAGCTACTTGTGTTACTAGGATAATGAGACACTGACAAGTAGCATTAGTAGCTACTTGTGCTACTAGGTTAATGGGACACTGACAAGTAACATTAGTAGCTACTTGTGCTACTAGGATAATGAGACACTGACAAGTAACATTAGTAGCTACTTGTGCTACTAGGATAATGAGACACTGACAAGTAACATTAGTAGCTACTTGTGCTACTAGGTTAATGAGACACTGACAAGTAACATTAGTAGCTACTTGTGCTACTAGGTTAATGAGACACTGACAAGTAACATTAGTAGCTACTTGTGCTACTAGGTTAATGAGACACTGACAAGTAACATTAGTAGCTACTTGTGTTACTAGGTTAATGAGACACTGACAAGTAACATTAGTAGCTACTTGTGCTACTAGGTTAATGAGACACTGACAAGTAACATTAGTAGCTACATGTGCTACTAGGATAATGAGACACTGACAAGTAGCATTAGTAGCTACTTGTGCTACTAGGATAATGAGACACTGACAAGTAGCATTAGTAGCTACTTGTGTTACTAGGATAATGAGACACTGACAAGTAACATTAGTAGCTACTTGTGCTACTAGGTTAATGAGACACTGACAAGTAACATTAGTAGCTACTTGTGTTACTAGGTTAATGAGACACTGACAAGTAGCATTAGTAGCTACTTGTGTTACTAGGATAATGAGACACTGACAAGTAACATTAGTAGCTACTTGTGTTACTAGGATAATGAGACACTGACAGGTAACATTAGTAGCTACTTGTGCTACTAGGATAATGAGACACTGACAAGTAGCATTAGTAGCTACTTGTGTTACTAGGATAATGAGACACTGACAGGTAACATTAGTAGCTACTTGTGCTACTAGGTTAATGAGACACTGACAAGTAACATTAGTAGCTACTTGTGTTACTAGGTTAATGAGACACTGACAAGTAGAATTAGTAGCTACTTGTGTTACTAGGATAATGAGACACTGACAAGTAACATTAGTAGCTACTTGTGTTACTAGGATAATGAGACACTGACAGGTAACATTAGTAGCTACTTGTGCTACTAGGATAATGAGACACTGACAAGTAACATTAGTAGCTACTTGTGTTACTAGGATAATGAGACACTGACAGGTAACATTAGTAGCTACTTGTGCTACTAGGATAATGAGACACTGACAAGTAACATTAGTAGCTACTTGTGCTACTAGGGTAATGAGACACTGACAAGTAGCATTAGTAGTTACTTGTGTTATTAGGATAATGAGACACTGACAAGTAACATTAGTAGCTACTTGTGCTACTAGGTTAATGAGACACTGACAAGTAACATTAGTAGCTACTTGTGCTACTAGGATAATGAGACACTGACAGGTAACATTAGTAGCTACTTGTGCTACTAGGATAATGAGACACTGACAAGTAACATTAGTAGCTACTTGTGTTACTAGGATAATGAGACACTGACAGGTAACATTAGTAGCTACTTGTGCTACTAGGATAATGAGACACTGACAAGTAACATTAGTAGCTACTTGTGCTACTAGGGTAATGAGACACTGACAAGTAGCATTAGTAGTTACTTGTGTTACTAGGATAATGAGACACTGACAAGTAACATTAGTAGCTACTTGTGCTACTAGGATAATGAGACACTGACAAGTAACATTAGTAGCTACTTGTGCTACTAGGTTAATGAGACACTGACAAGTAGCATTAGTAGCTACTTGTGCTACTAGGGTAATGAGACACTGACAAGTAGCATTAGTAGTTACTTGTGTTACTAGGATAATGAGACACTGACAAGTAACATTAGTAGCTACTTGTGCTACTAGGATAATGAGACACTGACAAGTAACATTAGTAGCTACTTGTGCTACTAGGGTAATGAGACACTGACAAGTAGCATTAGTAGTTACTTGTGTTACTAGGATAATGAGACACTGACAGGTAACATTAGTAGCTACTTGTGCTACTAGGATAATGAGACACTGACAAGTAACATTAGTAGCTACTTGTGCTACTAGGATAATGAGACACTGACAAGTAACATTAGTAGCTACTTGTGTTACTAGGTTAATGAGACACTGACAAGTAACATTAGTAGCTACTTGTGTTACTAGGTTAATGAGACACTGACAAGTAACATTAGTAGCTACTTGTGTTACTAGGTTAATGAGACACTGACACGTAACATTAGTAGCTACTTGTGCTACTAGGATAATGAGACACTGACAAGTAACATTAGTAGCTACTTGTGTTACTAGGTTAATGAGACACTGACAAGTAACATTAGTAGCTACTTGTGTTACTAGGTTAATGAGACACTGACAAGTAACATTAGTAGCTACTTGTGTTACTAGGTTAATGAGACACTGACACGTAACATTAGTAGCTACTTGTGCTACTAGGATAATGAGACACTGACAAGTAACATTAGACGTAGAGGAGGCTCAGGACCGGCTCAGAAAGTGTCACTGGCGGCGTTGGCCACGAGCGGGAATGGAACTCGGCTGGTCGGTGCGGAGCGCAGCGCTCAGCACGTCACTGCCAACAACAACAAACTTGAACTCTGACCCCGCCCTCTGACGTCACCGCTCAGCGTGACCTCATCGGCGTCAAACGCCAGGGGGAGGTGTGCCTCGCTAGTGACGTCATGTCACCAAGGTATTCACCCCACCCAACTCACGCGCTCTTGAGCGTGACGTCACCTCCGCTCGGCCGATGTCTGTTCCAGTGCCAATCCTTATTTGGGCAAAGCTACGCCCGGTGACTGGCGGCTCATTAACATAATTTATTTAAGTTGCAGAGCCGCTCATTGTGGGAGGAGAGTGTCTTGTCCTGCAAGTGACGTCATGTCACCTCGTGACGTCACGAGGGACCAGGAAGTTGCCGCTCCGCGCTCGCACTGCAATCCGAGGTGAGAAATTCTCATCGCGGTTGTTGTGGTGGTTGTTGTTGTGGTGGTTGTTGTGGTGGTTGTTGTTGTTTACCGAGGTAGAGCCTTGCTCTCTCTCGTAGGGATGTCAATTGAGTAGCAGCGAGCATGGAAGCGATGTGCAGGGTGGAACTTTACAACGCGGGGCCTAGTGCCTCCTGCCCTCGCCTGATGGCGTTCGCTTCAATTCTCTCGCTTAAGTTTAATTTGTCTTGACCCGGATCGCCACTTTGTACCTTTGTTTAAATATTCTATACTAACACAGTTTCTTTTTTCATTTTTTACCAGGCCACGCCCGCTTGAGCTGCTGTACCGCTCTTGTTTTCAGAAGCGACCTGCCAACAACAACAACAAGGCAGAGGTGGGACAAAGTCATTGTTATGCAAGTCCAAGTCGAGTCTGAAGTCCTCAAATCCATGACTCGAGTCTGACTCGAGTCCACACCTCTGCAACAAGGTGAGGCTCCTCTTCTTGGTTCTTTCGGTAAAGTCACGTAGAAGGGAAGTAATAAAATAATAAAAATAAAACATAATAAAACAATTCTCACGACGTTTCGGCCACAACGCAAGCAGCCGTCCTCAGGTGAAAACCAGGTCCGTCGAGGCGACAGAGTCTGAATGAAACAGCACACGGGCTTAGAGCATATATATAAGCTGGGCGCATTGACAAAGGAATTTGCATATCAAAAGGAATTTAGCATATTTATGGGAAATGCAGGAATGTAATTAGTACTGCATATGCATGTGCATTATGCAGGATTAACAGCATCAAAGGGAGCTGCAGCTACTGCTGCTGCAGCAGTTGCTGCTGCTGCTGCAGTTTCTGCTGCTGCTGCAGTTGCTGCTGCTGCTGCAGTTGCTGCTGCTGCTGCACTTGCTGCTGCTGCTGCACTTGCTGCTGCTGCTGCACTTTCTGCTGCTGCTGCACTTTCTGCTGCTGCTGCACTTGCTGCTGCTGCTGCACTTGCTGCTGCTGCTGCACTTGCTGCTGCTGCTGCACTTGCTGCTGCTGCTGCACTTGCTGCTGCTGCTGCACTTGCTGCTGCTGCTGCACTTGCTGCAGCAGCAGCAGCAACTGCAGCAGCAGCAGAAACTGCAGCAGCAGCAGCAACTTCTGCAGCAGCAGTAGCTGCAGCTCCCTTTGATGCTGTTAATCCTGCATAATGCACATGCATATGCAGTACTAATTACATTCCTGCATTTCCCATAAATATGCTAAATTCCTGTTGATATGCAAATTCCTTTGTCAATGCGCCCAGCTTATATATATGCTCTAAGCCCGTGTGCTGTTTCATTCAGACTCTGTCGCCTCGACGGACCTGGTTTTCACCTGAGGACGGCTGCTTGCGTTGTGGCCGAAACGTCGTGAGAATTGTTTTATTATGTTTTATTTTTATTATTTTATTACTTCCCTTCTACGTGACTTTACCGAAAGAACCAAGAAGATGAATCCCTGCAGTCACGAAAGCTTTAAATCGAAATTTAAGGTGAGGCTCGTCAACAGCGTGGCGGTGTTCACTCTAGACGCGTGGCGGTGTTCACTTTAGACGCGTGGCGGTGTTCACTCTAGACGCGTGGTGGTGTTCACTCTAGACGCGTGGCGGTGTTCACTCTAGACGCGTGGCGGTGTTCACTCTAGACGCGTGGCGGTGTTCACTCTAGACACGTGGTGGTGTTCACTCTAGACACGTGGTGGTGTTCACTCTAGACGCGTGGCGGTGTTCACTCTAGACGCGTGGCGGTGTTCACTCTAGACGCGTGGCGGTGTTCACTCTAGACACGTGGTGGTGTTCACTCTAGACACGTGGTGGTGTTCACTCTAGACGCGTGGCGGTGTTCACTCTAGACACGTGGCGGTGTTCACTCTAGACGCGTGGTGGTGTTCACTCTAGACGCGTGGCGGTGTTCACTCTAGACGCGTGGCGGTGTTCACTCTAGACGCGTGGCGGTGTTCACTCTAGACGCGTGGTGGTGTTCACTCTAGACGCGTGGTGGTGTTCACTCTAGACACGTGGTGGTGTTCACTCTAGACGCGTGGCGGTGTTCACTCTAGACGCGTGGCGGTGTTCACTCTAGACACGTGGCGGTGTTCACTCTAGACGCGTGGCGGTGTTCACTCTAGACGCGTGGCGGTGTTCACTCTAGACACGTGGCGGTGTTCACTCTAGACACGTGGTGGTGTTCACTCTAGACACGTGGTGGTGTTCACTCTAGACACGTGGTGGTGTTCACTCTAGACGCGTGGCGGTGTTCCCTCTAGACACGTGGCGGTGTTCACTCTAGACACGTGGTGGTGTTCACTCTAGACGCGTGGCGGTGTTCCCTCTAGACACGTGGCGGTGTTCACTCTAGACGCGTGGCGGTGTTCACGCTAGACGCGTGGTGGTGTTCACTCTGGACGCGTGGCGGTGTTCACTCTAGACACGTGGTGGTGTTCACTCTAGACGCGTGGCGGTGTTCCCTCTAGACACGTGGTGGTGTTCACTCTAGACACGTGGTGGTGTTCACTCTAGACGCGTGGCGGTGTTCACTCTAGACGCGTGGCGGTGTTCGCTCTAGACGCGTGGTGGTGTTCACTCTGGACGCGTGGCGGTGTTCACTCTAGACACGTGGTGGTGTTCACTCTGGACGCGTGGCGGTGTTCACTCTAGACGCGTGGCGGTGTTCACTCTAGACACGTGGTGGTGTTCACTCTGGACGCGTGGCGGTGTTCACTCTAGACGCGTGGCGATGTTCACTCTGGACGCGTGGTGGTGTTCACTCTAGACGCGTGGCGGTGTTCACTCTAGACGTGTGGCGGTGTTCACTCTAGACACGTGACGATGTTCACTCTAGACGCGTGGTGGTGTTCACTCTAGACGCGTGGTGGTGTTCACTCTGGACACGTGGTGGTGTTCACTCTAGACACGTGACGATGTTCACTCTAGACGCGTGGTGGTGTTCACTCTAGACACGTGGCGGTGTTCACTCTAGACACGTGGCGGTGTTCACTCTAGACGTGTGACGGTGTTCACTCTAGACGCGTGGTGGTGTTCACTCTAGACGCGTGGTGGTGTTCACTCTAGACGCGTGGTGGTGTTCACTCTGGACGTGTGGTGGTGTTCACTCTAGACGCGTGGTGGTGTTCACTCTAGACGCGTGGCGGTGTTCACTCTAGACACGTGGTGGTGTTCACTCTAGACGCGTGGTGGTGTTCACTCTAGACACGTGGTGGTGTTCACTCTAGACGCGTGGTGGTGTTCACTCTGGACGTGTGGTGGTGTTCACTCTAGACGCATGGTGGTGTTCACTCTAGACGCGTGGTGGTGTTCACTCTAGACACGTGGCGGTGTTCACTCTGGACGTGTGGTGGTGTTCACTCTAGACACGTGGTGGTGTTCACTCTAGACGCGTGGTGGTGTTCACTCTGGACGTGTGGTGGTGTTCACTCTAGACGCATGGTGGTGTTCACTCTAGACGCGTGGCGGTGTTCACGCTAGACGCGTGGCGGTGTTCACTCTGGACGCATGGTGGTGTTCACTCTAGACACGTGGTGGTGTTCACTCTGGACGCGTGGCGGTGTTCACTCTAGACGCGTGGCAATGTTCACTCTGGACGCGTGGTGGTGTTCACTCTAGACGCGTGGCGGTGTTCAATCTAGACGCGTGGCGGTGTTCACTCTAGACGCGTGGCGGTGTTCACTCTAGACGCATGGCGGTGTTCACTCTAGACGCATGGCGGTGTTCATTCTAGACGCGTGGCGGTGTTCGCTCTGGACGCGTGGCGGTGTTCACTCTAGACACGTGGCGGTGTTCACTCTAGACGTGTGGCGGTGTTCACTCTAGACGCGTGGCGGTGTTCACTCTAGACACGTGGCAGTGGTCACTCTAGACACGTGGCGGTGTTCACTCTAGACGCGTGGCGGTGTTCGCTCTGGACGCGTGGCGGTGTTCACTCTAGACACGTGGTGGTGTTCACTCTAGACGTGTGGCGGTGTTCACTCTAGACGCGTGGCGGTGTTCACTCTAGACACGTGGCAGTGGTCACTCTAGACGCGTGGCGGTGTTCGCTCTGGACGCGTGGTGGTGTTCACTCTAGACGCGTGGCGGTGGTCACTCTAGATACGTGGCAGTGTTCGCTCTGGACGCATGGCGGTGTTCACTCTAGACGCATGGCGGTGTTCACTCTAGACGCGTCGCGGTGTTCGCTCTGGACGCGTGGCGGTGTTCACTCTAGACACGTGGCGGTGTTCACTCTAGACGTGTGGCGGTGTTCACTCTAGACGCGTGGCGGTGTTCACTCTAGACACGTGGCGGTGTTCACTCTAGACGCATGGCGGTGTTCACTCTAGACGCGTGGCGGTGTTCGCTCTGGACGCGTGGCGGTGTTCACTCTAGACACGTGGCGGTGTTCACTCTAGACGTGTGGCGGTGTTCACTCTAGACGCTTGGCGGTGTTCACTCTAGACACGTGGCGGTGTTCACTCTAGACACGTGGCAGTGGTCACTCTAGACACGTGGCGGTGTTCACTCTAGACACGTGGCGGTGTTCACTCTAGACGCATGGCGGTGTTCACTCTAGACGCGTGGCGGTGTTCGCTCTGGACGCGTGGCGGTGTTCACTCTAGACACGTGGCGGTGTTCACTCTAGACGTGTGGCGGTGTTCACTCTAGACGCTTGGCGGTGTTCACTCTAGACACGTGGTGGTGTTCACTCTAGACACGTGGCAGTGGTCACTCTAGACACATGGCGGTGTTCACTCTAGACACGTGGCGGTGTTCACTCTAGACGCGTGGCGGTGTTCGCTCTGGACGCGTGGCGGTGTTCACTCTAGACACGTGGTGGTGTTCACTCTAGACGTGTGGCGGTGTTCACTCTAGACGCGTGGCGGTGTTCACTCTAGACACGTGGCAGTGGTCACTCTAGACGCGTGGCGGTGTTCGCTCTGGACGCGTGGTGGTGGTCACTCTAGACGCGTGGTGGTGTTCACTCTCTACATGTGGAGGGGAAACCCGGGGATCGGCAGCTGTAGAAGTACGGCGCGCGAAGAGCCATGTGGTAGGGGGGTAAGCATTGCAGAGCGCTTAGCTCAGGTGTGATGCGGGTTGATGCCACATACGTCATGGTCATTTCCCCCCCCCCCCCCCAAAATACAAAGTCTATTTTTCTTTCCTGAAGGCATCAACACGTTCAGCGAGCGCGATGACGATCACACACGTCGAATGAAAAGCAAGGGACAAGTCCTTTCTTACTAACAACTCCTTTCTCACTAACAACTCCTTACTTACTAACAACTCCTGTAATTTTTCATTGCTGGAGGGGTTTCCCCCCCCTACCTGAAAATCCTGGCTCCACCTCTGAGTGTGTGACAGTGTCAAGTTTGTATTTGCAGTAAAGTCTATTAACTTTATTGAGCACAGAGGTTATATCAAAACAGTAGTTTATTTTATTTTTCCTCTGGAACTATTCTTTGGTTCTTTCGGTTAAGTCACGTCTAAAGATAAAATAATAAATTAAAATAAAAGCAGTATGCTTTTATTTTCATTCATTATTTTATCTTTAGACGTGACTTAACCGAAAGAACCAAAGAATAATTCCTGCAGTCACGAAAGCTCCATAATTAAGATTCCTCTGGAACTCTTTGTAAGAATGGAGTCAGGAAGTGATCACAGCACACACGTGCAGCAGCTGAAGTCGGAACTGCTCATCCCAGCAATCAAGGACATCTGTGCCTGGCTTCACACCTTTAAGTTGCGATTGAACATTAATTTATGCATTTGTGCGTGACACAAATAGTATTATTTTCAACACCCTTTGCTATGTCAGCTGAATTTAGCTTTCATAAACATTTATTTAGAAGCCAGACAGCTGAAATTGTGTGCTGAGTTTTGGGTTAACGTTCATTTTGAAGATACGAGGGCTTCCAGGCATGTTTATGACCATTTGGCCTCTCTTTGTGTGCCATAACAGCCCGTGTGATGAATTTGGGACACTTTTTTTTACTATATCATAAATATATGAATAATTATAGACGTGTAAGTCACGTGTGACTGTGTATATGCATTCCTCTGGGCCTCGATACTGACGTGTAGATGGTGTGGATATTCTTTGTTTCTGTCTGCAGCTGTCGCTGCCTCTGCAGAAGTGGTCTCATGGAGCAAAGGCACTCGGCGCAGCTCGGTGCAAAAAGGCATCAATGCGACCGGTGTGCATACAGCACGGATCGTCCTGCACATTTGACACTGCACCAGAGAACTCACACTGGGGAGAAACCCTTCAAGTGCAGTGTGTGTGGGAAGGCATTTGCACGGTCATCTACTCTTGTAGAACACCAGAGAACACACACGGGAGAGAAACCCTTCAAGTGCAGTGTGTGTGGGAAGACGTTTGCACATTCATCTGCTCTTGTAGCACACCAGAGAACTCACACGGGAGATAAACCCTTCAAGTGCAGTGTGTGTGGGAAGGTGTTTGGACAGTCATCTGCTCTTGTAAAACACCAGAGAACACACACGGGAGAGAAACCCTTTAAGTGCACTTTGTGTGGGAAGGCGTTTTCATATTCATCTGCTCTTGTAAGACACCAGAGAACACACACGGGAGAGAAACCCTTTAAGTGCACTTTGTGTGGGAAGGCGTTTTCAGATTCATCTGCTCTTGTAAAACACCAGAGAACCCTCATGGGAGAGAAACCCTTCAAGTGCAGTGTGTGTGGGAAGGCGTTTTCACGTTCATCTGATCTTAAAATACACCAGAGAACACACACGGGAGAAAAACCCTTCAAGTGCGGTGTGTGTGAGAAGGCGTTTACACTTTCACCAAATCTTCAAAGACACCAGAGAACACACAAGCATCAGAAGATCCACCAGGAGTGGAGTCTGAAATCAGCTTGTGAAAGTCAAAGTTCTGCAATGAGCCCATCCCTCATGAAACAAGAACCGGAAGAACATCCCAGCCTGGACACTTTCAAAGAAATCGAGGTGAAATATGAAGAGGTGAAGGTGGAATGTGAAGACGTGATGGTAAAGAGCGAAGAAGTGAAGGTAAAATGTGAAGATGAAGATTCAACTCCAAAATCGGACTTTCACATCGATGGAGGCAACGTGAAGCAGGAGGAGAATTCTGACTGTGAGGCAGAGCGAGGCAACTCCCAGCAGTTTGTGGAAGTGGAGGTGTGGGTGGACTTCCTCCGAGACAGTACAAAGTCGAATGGAGACCCGGTAGATGTGTAAGCCTGAAACGATGTCGCTCCAATAGATGCACCTTTGTCACAGGCCTTTAATGACAATAATGTGAAGTTGAACACTCAGTTCCTAGGTGCAACCTGCAGGGTAAGAGCGGCCAGTCTTTGTGGACCTGTGTGTTGGGTAGATCTCTAACTAGGAGCGAGAGCCAATAAGCTCCCAAGCATTCACTATGTTATCATAATTGCATTTATATGGTGCTTGCTTAATTGCCTCGGCAATTCGGAGTTTTGTATCGTATCTCTTTTCAAACACTCTAAGAGCATCCCCAAGTAGCAGCTGCCCCTGTGTGGCACAAGGTGGTGGCCATGCACCGGCCTGCACGTGGACAAGAGCCTGTCAGTAGGGGGCGATGGTTGATGTGGCATCTCGGTTGTGGAGTTTGTAGGTAATGTTTAGAATTTTTTTGATCAATTTTGACCCAGACGCCAGCATGCAATGGCCTACTCGTTTTGAATGGTGCATTAGTATGTTGTACATACACTGTTAAGCAGACGGTGCGTATTTTTTTAATTAGCTTGTTAATGCGATGTAACCTAATGCAGTATATTTCAGTGCAGTCATTAAATTTTGTTAATATGCCTGTCACGAATTTAGAATGAATACTTGTCTGATGGTGTGCGTACATGTAACCTTTTGTCTACAAGGGTCAAACTTTGAATGAGTCATGTTAGGACACAGTGTGTGTTTTGCAAGTAACCTGTACAGATAACTCAGGTGAGACTCATTGTTCTTGTGATACAGGTCAAAGGGTATTTTTGTGTTTTCAGGAAGCATCTCCCTCTGGAGCAACTCATTGTCTTTAAAATAGCGAGCACACTCGTATCATTCATCAGTTACAAGGCAAACCACTTAAAAGTTACACGTAGAGGAGATACATTCTCAACAACACGAATTATAATTTTGCATTACGTGTTGACGTAGATTTTGTCTAACTAGGACGAGAAATACTCCTTACTGATTAATGTCTGGATGTCCCTAACTATCGGTTGAAACAAGCCCGGCTGCTGTTGAGACGCTGTGCACCAATAAGGGTCCACATGTGGCTTGCACTGAATCAATGACGCGCTCCCAGAAGTCTGTGCTAGTTATAGTTTGTGTAAAACATTCATTTGTTTCGTGGAGAGATCGATAAATGAAAGATGTCGTGTCTGCTGATCTGCTTCATAGCAAGGAGGTCATTTTAAGAGCACATTTGGAATGCATTTTTGGTACAGATTTGTATTCGGTTACAAGGCAGAGCACATCTAGTAGATACATTCTCCACAACAACACTCATTAGAATTTTGCATGACGTCTTATATTTGTTGGCGAACTAGGACAAGAAATGGTCCTTGCCGATTAATGTCTGGATGTTGACAACCATGGGGTTGAAGCAAGCCGGACCGCCTGCGGTGCCCCTCAACCGTTTACGGCCTTGGGCCAGGAAAGTCACGAAGAAAATTGTCCACGAACGACGCATCCACGCAAACACCCGATGCTCCGTTTTGAAGTTTTAAAATGAAACAACTTTGAATTGTATTATGTTTTTGAATTAGATAATTGTACTTAATTAAAAGCTTATATTTTACATCTGGAAGACTTCATTGAAAACGACATTTTGTGTGAATTTTCTCTAGTCGTGAAGTAGATGGCCTTGCCGGGGATTCGGTTCGATGCGGACTTTCACCTGGTTGGGATCGCGAGGTGGAGATGAGGCGACACAGAGCTGGCCGTGCCAGAAGACCGCCGTCTGCAGATCGATTCCAACGTGATCGAACGTCTGTCACTGTGCCTCCGTCGTTCATGCAGGGGGCGCGTAGGGTTACAGCGCCCCCTGCATGAAAACGACGGAAAGTGCAGCATTCATCACAGATAGATAAAGTTGTGCGCTTATATATAAGAGCATCGCCAGTGGGTTTTCAAAGTACCTTCGTCTTACAGAAATCAATTTCGCGTGAGCCCACCGCATTACAACAATGCTCAGCTGTAGCTCACGTGACTTCTGCCGCGACAATGTCTGGATGTTGTCGCCTGAGGACGACCGCTCGTGTTGCGATTGAAACTTCGTGATTTATTTATTATTTTATTTGTTCTACATACGTGACTTTACTGAAAGAACCAAAGAGTATGAAAGACGTCTTGTCTGCTGATCTTGTTCATGTCCGTGTACATCGATATCCCACATTGCTTACACTACACACCACACACAATGAAATTAATAGAAACGAGAACGACTTCTGGGGATGGGCAAAGATCGAGGAATCTCTTTCAATGGAGCGAGTTCAGTGAGTTCGATTCAACATCTCGCTGTCCGTCTGTGTCTGTTCGCCTCTATGTGTCTCTCTCTCTGCCTGTCTCTGTCTATGTCGTCTCTGTGTCTCTCTGCTCCTCTTGGCTGTGTCTGTCCGCCTGTCTTGTCTGTCTGTGTCTGTCTATCAGCGTCTGTCCCACCGGAGTCAACGATTGTCAGTAGCAGCAGGCGCCCGTTCAGCTCCCACGACTACACGCCACTCAAACTTGCTCCCAATACACAAAGACAAAGATCCCCAATACAGCCTTAACAGACTGTCGGGTCAAGTGCTGTTAGCGAGCACCTATGGACTAACACACACACACACATCGATGTACATACACACATCAACTGACACAGATAGACGCACACACACAGTGACTCACATGAAGCCATGCACACACATGGACTAATATGCACACTTGGACTTACACACACATCGACGTACACACACAAACATCTGGCATTGCCTGGGCAAAAAAGACACAGATACTCCGACTTACACACACACATTTACCTAAACACACATATGGACTCAAATACACACACACATCGACTTACACAGCAATCCCCTGTGATGCCACAGCTAGAGCAATTTTCTCTCTCTGGCAAGCCTTTGCGAGGAGCAGTTTTAAAACAAAGGTCTTCCCAGTACTGGCAGGTGCATCAAGGATAAAAATGACTCGATTTGTAGTCTCAATGTCTTCCAAGATTTCCGTGTAGGCTTCTATTTGTGCATCCATCAGCTTTGGTTAATTTTCCTAAAGTTTTTAAGAATCTGTCAAGCATAATAGCATATTTCACGTAGTATCTCTTGAGCAAGAGCATGCAGGTTGTCCCTGTAGGGTGTTGGTGGTCCCATAGACGTGAAGTATTTCCCAGCAATGGAGTGCAGTTTGTCGTGAAGGAGGATGAGGGCCTGTTTGAAGATAACATCAGAAAAGTTGACGTCCAGGTTAGTATCTTGTTATTGAGCTCCGTGGAGGATGTCCTCTCTCATGCCCTCTTTGTATTTTTGCCAGAGTCCCATGGGGTTAGATGGGCTGCAAACTTGAAGAGTCATGCAGAAGAGCAATGTCAGTTGGAAAGGGGACTGACCAACAGAAGCTTCTGTCAAAGCTTTATGAATAAGGTGATCATGCGCAAGAATTGCACGAAGATTGCAAGCTTTCCTGTATGTTTGACAGACAACTCGTTCCACTGTTTATAGGTCTTGAAAAGATGTGTGCCCTTTGGCAACATGGAGAAGCATTGGGAGAAAGTAGCACTGCTGATTGTTGGAATGAACTGTGTAGACTCGTCCTAAGGCATCCGATTCACCGTCAGCAGCACTTCGCTTCCATGTTTTTAGCAGTCCGTGTATAGTCGGAGGGAACTTAATGGTAGAGCAGGTTGGCAGCAAATGTGTCACTTGGGCACAAAACCAAGAACGCCATAAGGGTGGTATCTTGTGGAGCCAGGGCCTGGTGTGGGGCATTTCCTTTGGTGAAATGTCCCACTTTTAAAGTAACATAGAGCATACTAATGCTTAACAAAATGGAGGAATTCACTTTTTCTTGAAAAATCTAGCTATGGAAATGTAGCGAATTTTGCCCAAGAACGGCATTGGTAAAGTATGCCGATTTGATCTTTTTACTTCAAATTTCATGGTGAAATTTCCCACTTTTAATGTAATATATCGGCTACTCAGGCTCAACACAACCGAGGAATGCACTTTTTATTTTAAAATACAGCTGTAAAAGTCGTAAAATTTTAGCCAAAAACGGTAGAGGTTAGTATGTCGATTTCTGTTTGGGACGTGAACATTTCATCGTGAAATTTTCCACTTTTAATCTAATACATAGCATACTAAGGCTAAATACAATGGAGCCAATGAACTTTTTTCGACAAATAAGGCTGTGAAAGTTTGGCCAATTTTGGCCGATTTTATTTTTTTACTAAAAATTTTAATGGTGAAATTTCCCACTTTTTATCGTAATATATAGGATACTAAGGCTAAGCACACCCGAGGATTGCACTTTTATTGAAAAATGAAGCTGTAAAAATTTGGCCATTGGCCAAAAACGGCCTAGGTTAGTATGCCGATTTTCTATATTGGGACGTGAACATTTCATCATAAAATGTTCCACTTTTAATCTAATACATGGCATACTAAGGGTAAATACAATAGAGGACTTAACTTTCGTCCAAAAATAAAGCTGTGAAAGTTGGGCTTATTTGGGCTAAAAATCGGCACAGTATGCCGATTAACTTTTTTATATTCGAAAATTTCATGCATGAAATTCCCCACTTTTTTACATAATATATGGGCTACTCAGGCTAAACACAACCAAGGAATGCACTTTTAGTAGAAAAACAAAGCTCGGAAAATTGGGTAAATTTTGCCAAAAAACGACCTAGGTTAGTATGGCGATTGTCTTTTCATGGACGTGAAAATGTCATCGTGAAATGTCGCCAGCGGTGTGCTGGAGAGCCAAGCCACGTCACGGCACACGAGGGGGGGGTGGGTGGCCAGCACCACGCCCGGCCGCCTTTGTCTCCCCAGTGCTGGCGATGTTGACTACACACCGCACCGGGGACTCGTTTGAGGCTGAGTCGACACTGCCGCTCCCTTTCTGTCAACAAACTTGAACTCCGACCCCGCTCTCTGACGTCACCGCTCAGCGTGACCTCATCGGCGTCAAACGCCAGGGGGAAATGTGCCTCGTTAGTGACGTCATGTCACTCACCACCCGACCACCGTGCTCTTGAGCGTGACGTCACATCCACCCAGCCGCTGCCGATAACTGTTCCAGTGCCAATCCTTATTTGGGCAAAGCCACGCCCGGTGACTGGCGCTCATTAACATAATTTATTCATGAAAGTCGTCGCGAGTTGAGAGCCGCTCATTGTGAGAGGGGAATGTCATTGTACCCCGCGAGTGACGTCATGTCACCTGCT
>NW_026891631.1:0-12931 GCF_015708825.2 Lethenteron reissneri
CCCGACCCTGATAAGATGTTAACTACCCCTCGCCTGGTACGCAGGAGTCGTGGGTTCGATCCCGACCCTGATGAGATGTTAACTACCTTGCCTGGTACGCAGGAGGTCGTGGGTTCGATCCCGACCCTGATGAGACTTAACTACCTCGCCTGGTACGCAGGAGGTCGTGGGTTCGATCCTGACCCTGATGAGATGTTAACTACCTCACCTGGTACGCAGGAGGTCATGGGTTTCGATCCTGACCCTGATGAGATGTTAACTACCTCACCTGGTACGCAGGAGGTCCTGGGTTCGATCCTGACCCTGATGAGATGTTAACTACCTCACCTGGTACGCAGGAGGTCATGGGTTCGATCCCGACTCTGATGAGACGTTAACTACCTCGGCTGGTACGCAGGATGTCATGGGTTCGATCCCGACCCTGATGAGATGTTAACTACCTCACCTGGTATGCAGGAGGTCATGGGTTCGATCCCGACCCTGATGAGACTAACTACCTCGCCTGGTACGCAGGAGGTCGTGGGTTCGATCCTGACCCCGATGAGATATTAACTACCTCACCTGGTACGCAGGAGGTCATGGGTTCGATCCCAACCCTGATGAGATGTTGACTACCTCGCCTGGTATGCAGGAGGTCGTGGGCTCGATCCAGACCCTGATGAGATGTTAACTACCTCGCCTGGTATGCAGGAGGTCGTGGGCTCGATCCCGTCCCTGACGATGCCTGCTGCTGCTGCTGTATATTTGCAGTCTGCGTTTCTGTCCCCGTGGTGGTCACTGCGTGGATTCTTCTCAGGGTCCTCCAGATTTCCTCCTCCACGTTTAGAATCGGCGTCACGTACTTCGAGTATTTGACTGCGGCTATGAATGTCCACGCAATGCAGATGATGATGATGATGTCATCAGCCAACTTGATTCGGCTATCAGCTGAGATGGCCAAGTCGCTTCTGATCTCTGTGGGTCTCTGTGAGTCTATGTTGGTCTCTGTGGGTCTATGGGTCTCTGTGATTATGGGTCTCGGTGGGTCTGAATGAGTCTGTATGAGTATGGGACTCTGTGGGTCTCTGTGGGTCTGTGTGGGTCTCTGTGGGTCTCTGGGTCTCTGTGATTATGGGTCTCGGTGGGTCTGTATGGGTTTGTATAAGTATTGGTCTGTATGGGTCTGTATGGGTCTCCATGAGTATGGGACTCTGTGGGTCTCTGTGGGTCTGTGTGGGTCTCTGAGTCGATGGGTCTCTGTGGGTCTATGGATCTATGGGTCTCTGTGATTATGGGTCTCGGTGCGTCTGTATGGGTCTGTATGGGTCTCTGAGTATGGGACTCTGTGGGTCTCTGTGGGTCTCTGTGGGTCTCTGTGAGTCTATGGGTCTCTGTGGATCTATGGGTCTCTGAGTATGGGTCTCTGTGGGTCTCTATGAGTATCGGTCTCTGTAGATCTCTATGGGTCTCTGAGTATGGGTCTCTGTCGGTCTGATGACGACGATGCTGACGATGATGACGATGACGACAATGATGATGACGATGATGGCGACGACGACGATGATGATGACGATGTTGATGACGATGTTGATGTTGATGATGGGGATGACGCGCTGCTGTGGTGCTGCTGCATCTCTCTCCACAGAGCGGAGCCGGAGAAGAAGCTCCCATCATCGTCATCATCATCGTCGTCACCGCTCACCCAGACCTTTGGAGAGAGGACGGAGGTGGTGGAGGTGGTGGAGACGCAGGAGGAGGATGACGACAACGACGAGGAGGAGAAGGAGGAAAGGGAGCGAGGGGTCATGGCGCGTGTGGGCAGGGCGCTACGCTCAGTCCGCTCGCTCCTCAGACGCCTGATGCTCTGTGGTGGGCGGCCCACGGCAGAGTAGCGGAGTGGACCCACACTCACCACCCACACTCACCACCCACACTCAACACTCACACTCAACACTCACACTCACCACCCACACTCACTCACCACCCACACTCACCACCCACACTCACCACCCTCACTCACCACCCACACTCACCACCCACACTCACCACCCACACTCGCCACCCACACTCACCACACTCACTCACTCACCACCCACACTCACCACACTCACTCACTCACTCACCACCCACACTCACCACCCACACTCACCACCCACACTCACCACCCACACTCACTACCCACACTCACCACCCTCACTCACCACCCACACTCACCACCCACACTCACCACCCACACTCACCACACTCACTCACCACCCACACTCACCACACTCACTCACCACCCACACTCACCACACTCACTCACCACCCACACTGACCAGCCACACTCACCACACTCACCACCCACACTCACCACCCACACTCACCACACTCACCACCCACACTCACCACACACACTCACCACCCACACCCACCACTCACACTCACGACACCACACCACCCACACTCACCACCCACACTCACCATCCACACTCACCACACTCACTCACCACACCACACTCACCACACCCACCACCCACAATCATCATCCACACTCACCACACCACCCACACTCACCACACCACCTACACTCACCACACTCACTCACCACCCACACTCACTACACTGACTCACCACACTCACTCACCACCCACACTCACCACTCACACTCACCACTCACACTCACCACCCACACTCACCACTCACACTCACCACCCACACTCACCACACCACCTACACTCACCACCCACACTCAATACACCACCCACACTCACCACCCGTACTCACTACCCGTACTCACCACCCACACTCACCACACCACCTACACTCACCACTCACACTCACCACACCACTCACACTCACCATACCACCCACATTCACCACACCACCCACACTCACCACCCACACTCACCACACTCACTCACCACCCACCCACACTCACCACACCGCCCACACTCACCACCCGTACTCACCATCCGCACTCACCACCAACACTCACCACACAATGGACTAGAGCCTGTCTAGCCACGTGTACGTGTGAAGAATTAGGATAGAGATAAGATAAAGTTATAATGTAATAATGTGTACATATACATCTAGACCATTGTTTGTTTATCGATTGTTGTTGCTAATAAATAAGCGGACTCAACAGAACGTTGCAATTGTGTCCGTGACCTCCTCCTGCACCTAGCCTGGCACAGCAGTCAACCCATGGCACCTGCTGGGTCTGTCCCGTGATCTCCTCCTGCACCTAGCCTGGCACAGCAGTCAACCCATGGCACCTGCTGGGTCTGTCCCGTGACCTCCTCCTGCACCTAACCTGGCACAGCAGTCAACCCATGGCACCTGCTGGGTCTGTCCCGTGACCTCCTCCTGCACCTAGCCTGGCACAGCAGTCAACCCATGGCACCTGCTGGGTCTGTCCCGTGACCTCCTCCTGCACCTAGCCTGGCACAGCAGTCAACCCATGGCACTACCTGGGTCTGTCCCGTGACCTCCTCCTGCACTTAGCCTGGCACAGCAGTCAACCCATGGCACCTGCTGGGTCTGTCCCGTGACCTCCTCCTGCACCTAGCCTGGCACAGCAGTCAACCCATGGCACCTGCTGGGTCTGTCCCGTGACCTCCTCCTGCACCTAGCCTGGCACAGCAGTCAACCCATGGCACCTGCTGGGTCTGTCCCGTGACCTCCTCCTGCACCTAGCCTAGTGATACATAGAGACCCATAGCGACCCATAGAAACACACAGATACCCATAATGATACATAGAGACCCATAGAGATACATGGAGACCGATAGAGACACAGATATCCAGGGAAACGCAGAGACCCATAGAGACACAGAGACCCATAGTAATGCATAGAGACTCATAGAGATACATAGAGACCCATAGAGACACACAGATCCATATATATACATAGAGACCCACAGACACCCAGAGAGACACACACAGAGAGCCACAAAGATACTAAACTAAATGATTTAAATGTTACCAGGTAAGGAGCTATGTAGCGCTGGCTATTACAAATGATAGGTCAACTAAGTGGTTGATAACATCATCATCACTATGGGGACCTCATTTGCCAGTAAAAATATGATAATTGGTTCTTTACCCAACAAAACTGTCATGAATACAAACAAAAGACATGTCTTTTGTTTGTATTCATGACTGCAGGTATTGCGGTCTATGCAAACATGACTCCTTGTAAAAAGGTGTCAGTTTTGTTGCCAGATAGAAGGGTAAAGAACCAATTATCAACATCATCATCATTGTGTGGAAATGTAGAGACACCCACAGAGTCTCAGACTCACCACACAGAGATCCACAAACTCACCACACAGAGACCCACAGACTCACCACACAGACCCACAAACTCACCTCAGACAGAGATCCACAAACTCACCTCACACAGAGACCCACAGACTCACCACACAGAGACCCACAGACTCACCTCACACAGAGACCCACAGACTCACCTCACACAGAGACACACAGACTCACCTCACAGAGACCCACAGACTCACCTCACACAGACCCACAGACTCACCTCACACAGAGACCCACAGACTCACCACACAGAGACCCACAGACTCACCTCACACAGAGCCCCGTGGAGACATCTTCAGGCTGAGTCGACCTCGAGGAGGCCCAGACAGGCTTCACATTTTTCCCGCCATTGGCCCCGACCGGAAGCGGAAGTAGAATCTGGGGGTGGAGGTGGGGGGGGCGGGAGGCGACTTCCGGGGGCGTGGTCGCGCGCGGTGACGTCACTCGGAGGGGCGTGGCTTGAGGGGGCGTGGTCACGCCCCTCGCACTGAGACGTCACCGGTGACGTCGCAATCGCCACGTGCTTCCTCAGAGTTGTAGACGCGCGTGAAGGAGACGGCAGCTTCTTACACTTGCAGCTGCTGCAGCTTCGTCATCGTCGCCTTTCCAACGACTTCTGCTGAAGCCATCCGAGCGAAACGTTTGACGAGGTGAGTTTTGTGGGTTCGTGGTGAGTGTGTGGTGAGTGTTGTGGTGAGTGTGTGGTGAGTGTGTGGGTCCGTGGTGTGTGGTGAGTGTTGTGGGTTCGTGGTGAGTGTGTGGGTCCGTGTTGTGGGTGCGTGGTGAGTGTGTGGGTCCGTGGTGAGTGTGTGGGTCCGTGTTGTGGGTTCGTGGTGAGTGTGTGGGTCCGTGTTGTGGGTTCGTGGTGAGTGTGTGGGTCCGTGTTGTGGGTTCGAGGTGAGTGTGTGGGTACGTGGTGAGTGTGTGGGTCCGTGTTGTGGGTGCGTGGTGAGTGTGTGGGTCCGTGGTGAGTGTGTGGGTCCGTGTTGAGTGTGTGGGTCCGTGTTGTGTGTTCGTGGTGAGTGTGTGGGTCCGTGTTGTGGGTTCGAGGTGAGTGTGTGGGTACGTGGTGAGTGTGTGGGTCCGTGTTGTGGGTTCGTGGTGAGTGTGTGGGTCCGTGTTGTGGGTTCCTGGTGAGTGTGTGGGTCCGTGTTGTGGGTTCGTGGTGAGTGTGTGGTTACGTATTGTGGGTGTGTGGTGAGTGTGTGGTGAGTGTTGTGGGTTCGTGGTGAGTGTGTGGGTCCGTGTTGTGGGTTCGTGGTGAGTGTGTGGGTCCGTGTTGTGGGTTCGTGGTGAGTGTGTGGGTCCGTGTTGTGGGTTCGTGGTGAGTGTGTGGGTCCGTGTTGTGGGTTCGTGGTGAGTGTGTGGGTCCGTGTTGTGGGTTCGTGGGGAGTGTGTGGGTCCGTGTTGTGGGTTCGTGGTGAGTGTGTGGGTCCGTGTTGTGGGTTCGTGCGGAGTGTGTGGGTCCGTGTTGTGGGTTCGTGGTGAGTGTGTGGGTCCGTGTTGTGGGTTCGTGGTGAGTGTGTGGGTCCGTGTTGTGGGTTCGTGGTGAGGGTGTGGGTCCGTGTTGTGGGTTCGTGGTGAGTGTGTGGGTCCGTTTTGTGGGTTCGTGGTGAGTGTGTGGGTCCGTTTTGTGGGTGCGTGGTGAGTGTGTGGGTCCGTGGTGAGTGTGTGGGTCCGTGTTGTGGGTTCGTGGTGAGTGTGTGGGTCCGTGTTGTGTGTTCGTGGTGAGTGTGTGGGTCCATGTTGTGGGTTCGTGGTGAGTGTGTGGGTCCGTGTTGTGGGTTCGTGGTGAGTGTGTGGGTCCGTGTTGTGGGTTCGTGGTGAGTGTGTGGGTCCGTGTTGTGGGTTCGTGGTGAGTGTGTGGGTCCGTGTTGTGGGTTCGTGGTGAGTGTGTGGGTCCGTGTTGTGGGTTCGTGGGGAGTGTGTGGGTCCGTGTTGTGGGTTCGTGGTGAGTGTGTGGGTCCGTGTTGTGGGTTCGTGGGGAGTGTGTGGGTCCGTGTTGTGGGTTCGTGGTGAGTGTGTGGGTCCGTGTTGTGGGTTCGTGTTGAGTGTGTGGGTCCGTGTTGTGGGTTCGTGGTGAGTGTGTGGGTCCGTTTTGTGGGTTCGTGGTGAGTGTGTGGGTCCGTTTTGTGGGTGCGTGGTGAGTGTGTGGGTCCGTGGTGAGTGTGTGGGTCCGTGTTGTGTGTTCGTGGTGAGTGTGTGGGTCTGTGTTGTGGGTTTGTGGTGAGTGTGTGGGTCCGTGTTGTGGGTGCGTGGTGAGTGTGTGGGTCCGTGTTGTGGGTTGGTGGTGAGTGTGTGGGTCCGTGTTGTGGGTTCGTGGTGAGTGTGTGGGTCCGTGTTGTGGGTGCGTGGTGAGTGTGTGGGTCCGTGGTGAGTGTGTGGGTCCGTGTTGTGTGTTCGTGGTGAGTGTGTGGGTCTGTGTTGTGGGTTCGTGGTGAGTGTGTGGGTCCGTGTTGTGGGTGCGTGGTGAGTGTGTGGGTCCGTGTTGTGGGTTCGTGGTGAGTGTGTGGGTCCGTGTTTTGGGTTCGTGGTGAGTGTGTGGGTCCGTGGTGAGTTTGTGGGTCCGTGTTTTGGGTTCGTGGTGAGGATAGGGGTTCGTGGTGAGAATGGTGGGTTCCTGGTAGGGGGATGTGGGACAGTGGTGAGGAGGTGAGTTCGTGTTGTGACTCTCTACACCATCTCCACCCCCTTCCCCCCCTCCCACAGCTTTCCACACAGAGACCTTGGAGACTGCTGCGTGAGAGAAGCCACTCTGAGCATCAACACCATGGATGTACGCATGGGCCCCTACTCTCCACTTACCAACACCACCCTCACTTACCAACACCACCCTCACTTACGAACACCACCCTCACTTACCAACACCACCCTCACTTACCAACACCACCCTCACTTACCAACACCACCCTCACTTACCAACACCATCCACACTTACCAACACCACCCACACTTACCAACACCACCCTCACTTACCAACACCACCCTCACTCACAAACACCACCCTCACTTACCAACACCACCCTCACTCACAAACACCACCCTCACTTACCAACACCACCCTCACTTACCAACACCACCCTCACTTACCAACACCACCCACACTTACCAACACCACCCTCACTCACAAACACCACCCTCACTTACCAACACCACCCTCACTTACCAACACCACCCACACTTACCAACACCACCCTCACTTACCAACACCACCCACACTTACCAACACCACCCACACTCACAAACACCACCCACACTACCAACACCACCCACACTTACCAACACCACCCACACTCACAAACACCACCCACACTTACCAACACCACCCACACTTACCAACACCACCCACACTTACCAACACCACCCACACTTACCAACACCACCCTCACTTACCAACACCACCCTCACTTACCAACACCACCCTCACTTACCAACACCACCCTCACTCACTAACACCACCCTCACTTACCAACACCACCCACACTTACCAACACCACCCACACTTACCAACACCACCCTCACTTACCAACACCACCCACACTTACCAACACCACCCACACTTACCAACACTACCCACACTTACGAACACCACCCACACTCACCAACACCACCCTCACTTACCAACACCACCCACACTTACCAACACCACCCACACTTACCAACACTACCCTCACTTACGAACACCACCCACACTTACAAACACCACCCTCACTTACAAACACCACCAGCACTTAAGAACACCACCATCCCTTACGAACACCACCCACACTTATGATCACCACCCACACTTATGAACACCACCATCCCTTATGAACGCCACCAGCACTAAACTGGCCCTGGGCCTCCCCCAGGTCGACTCAGCCTTAAATGAGTACCTGGTGCGGTGTGTAAACATCGCCACTGGGGAGACAAAGGCGGTCGGGCGTGGTTCTGGCCACCCACCCCCTCGTGTACCGTGCCGGCCTTCATAGGTGATGCTCACTAACAGCACTTGCCCCTACAGTCTGTTAAGGCTACACGGGGGATCTTTATCTTTGTCTCTGTGCGTGTAGACGAGCCAAGCTGGAGCGAGGAGGAGGGAGGGAGTCTCTGGCAACACGTGGAGCGCGCTGTCCGCAGCCGGCACCGGCCCCATCCGCAGCAAATCGCCTCGAGGTGAGAACAGCAGTGAGAGCAAACATGGCCACGGTGAATGGGGGGGGGGGTCACTGCCGCCATGTTGCATGGGGGACTTCACGGTGGCCATGTTGCTTAGGGGACTTTATGGCAGCCATGTTGCATGGGGTACATCACTACGGCCATGTTGCATGGCGGACGTCACTATGGCCATGTTACGTGGGTGTGTTCACGGCTGCCATGTTGCATGAGGAATGTCATGAAAGCCATGTTGCATGAGGGATGTCACTGCGGCCATGTTGCAAGGGGGACTCTATTGCAGCCATGTTGCATGAGGGATGTCACTGCGGCCATGTTGCAAGGGGGACATTATTGCAGCCATGTTGCATGAGGGATGTCACTGCGGCCATGTTGCATGGGGGACTTTTTTGCGGCCATGTTACATGAGGGATGTCACTGCGGCCATGTTGCAAGGGGGACTTTATTGCGGCCATGTTGCATGAGGGATGTCACTGCGGCCATGTTGCATGGGGGACTTTATTGCGGCCATGTTGCATGAGGGATGTCACTGCGGCCATGTTGCATGGGGGACTTTATTGCGGCCATGTTGCATGGGGGATATCACAGCGGCCATGTTGCATGGGGGTTGTCATGGTGGCCATGTTGCATGAGGGATGTCACTGCGGCCATGTTGCATGGGGGACTTTATTGCGGCCATGTTGCATGGGGGACTTTATTGCAGCCATGTTGCATGAGGGATGTCACTGCGGCCATGTTGCATGGGGGACTTTATTGCGGCCATGTTGCATGGGGGACTTTATTGCGGCCATGTTGCATGAGGGATGTCACTGCGGCCATGTTGCATGGGGGACTTTATTGCGGCCATGTTGCATGGGGGACTTTATTGCGGCCATGTTGCATGAGGGATGTCACTGCGGCCATGTTGCAATGTGGAATTCTATTTTGTCCATTTTGCATCAGGGATGTCATGATGGCCATGTTGCATGGGGGATATCACAGCGGCCATGTTGCATGGGGGTTGTCACTGCGGCCATGTTGCATGAGGGATGTCACTGCGGCCATGTTGCATGGGGGACTTTATTGCGGCAATGTTGCATGAGGGATGTCACTGCGGTCATGTTGCAAGGGGGACTTTATTGCGGCCATGTTGCATGAGGGATGTCACTGCAGCCATGTTGCATGGGGGACTTTATTGCAGCCATGTTGCATGGGGGACTTTATTGCGGCCATGTTGCATGAGGGATGTCACTGCGGCCATGTTGCATGGGGGACTTTATTGCGGCCATGTTGCATGAGGGATATCACTGCGGCCATGTTGCAATGTGGAATTCTATTTTGTCCATTTTGCATCAGGGATGTCATGATGGCCATGTTGCATGGGGGATATCACAGCGGCCATGTTGCATGGGGGTTGTCATGGTGGCCATGTTGCATGGGGGATGTCATGGCAGCCATGTTGCATGGGGGATATCACGGCGGCCATGTTGCATGGGGGTTGTCATGGTGGCCATGTTGCATGGGGGATGTCACGGCAGCCATGTTGCATGGGTATAGAGTATTTGGCTGCCGCTATATATTTGCACGCGATGAAGATGGTGATATTAGCTACTTGGGTGAGGCCTTACCTGCCAAGATAAAAAAATATTATAGTTTAATCTAAATTTGAAGTTTTCATGACTGCAGGGATCCATACTCGTTGGTTCTTTCGGCAAAGTCATAACTGTACCTAAAGAACCAAAGAGTTTACATAGTTTAGTTTTAGTATGGGTCTCTGTGGTTCTTCATGGTTCGATATGAGCATGGATCACTGTGGGTCTCTATGGTTCTATGAGTATGGGTCTCTATGGTTCTATATGAGTATGGGTCTCTATGGTTCTATATGAGTATGGGTCTCTATGGTTCTATATGAGTATGGGTCTCTATGGTTCTATATGAGTATGGGTCTCTGTGGGTCTTCATGGTTCGATATGAACATGGATCTCTGAGGGTCTCTATTGTTCTATATGAGTATGGGTCAATATGGTTCTATGAGTATGAGTTTTTGTGGGTCTCTGTGAGTCTGAGTGGAGTTATGAGTCTCCACGTAATGATGACGACGATGTAGCTCTAGCTGGGGCTTTACCTGGCATGTAAACAAAACAGAAATAGTTCAAAGTTGTTGTTGTTGTCACGTGTATAGCGATCCTGGATCTCTTTGGGCCTCAGCTGAGTCATCGCCAAAAGCTGGAGCTGGCGGCCATGGAACAAGTCTGGTTCTTCACTGTGGACGAGGTCGACAAACCCCGGGGCGGCAACAACAACGACGGCTACGACAACGATAACAACAACTACATCCCTGTGAGGCTCACAGAGACACCCATAGAGACTCATAGAGACCCAAAGAGACACCCACAGAGACCCAAAGAGACCCGTAGAGACCCACAGAGACACCCATAGAGACCCACAGAGACCCAAAGAGACACCCACAGAGACCCAGAGACCCACAGAGACCCACAGAGACCCAAATAGACACCCATAGAGACCCACAGAGACACAAAGAGACACCCACAGAGACCCACAGAGACACCCATAGAGACCCACAGAGACACCCATAGAGGCCCACAGAGACCCACAGAGACACCCATAGAGACCCACAGAGACACCCGTAGAGACCCACAGAGATCCACAGAGACACCCAGAGAGACCCACAGAGACCCAAAGAGACACCCACAGAGACCCAGAGACACCCTTAGAGACCCACAGAGACCCAAATAGACACCCATAGAGACCCACAGAGACACCCACAGAGACCCACAGAGACACCCATAGAGACCCACAGAGACACCCATAGAGGCCCACAGAGACCCACAGAGACACTCATAGAGATCCACAGAGACCCACTCCCATTGAGACCCACAGAGGCACCCAAAGAGACACCATTAGACACCCACAGAGGTTTTTATTGGGTTAGAAGGCATGATTATAAATGTGTAATCTCGATTTAAAGCTTTCGTGACTGCATGGATTCATATTCTTGGTTCTTTCGGTAAAGTCACGTAGAAGGGAAATAATAAAATATTATATAAATAAAACATCAATTCTCACTGAGAATTTTATCCACCTGTCTCACCACCAGTGTCTCACCACCAGGGTCTCACTACCAGTATCTCACCACCAGTATCACCACCAGTGTCTCCCCACCAGAGTCTCACTACCAGTATCTCACCACCAGTATCTCACCACCAGTATCTCACCACCAGTGTCTCACCACCAGTGTCTCACTACCCAGTGTCTGACTACCCAGTGTCTCACTACCCAGTGTCTCACTACCCAGATGGATAAACGCAAAAAGGCGAACAATCCCCCCAAGTTTTAACGGCATTTGGTATTCTTGCGTCTTTCGTTAAAGTCACGTAGACAGGTTCAAAGAAAATAATAAAAATATCAGGAAGACGACCGCTTGTGTTGCGATCGAAACGTCGTAGTTTTCCGTTATTTTATTATTTATTTTCTTTGAACTAATCTTTGTGACTTTACCCAAAGACCCAAACATATTAATTCCTGCAGTCACGAAAGCTTCAAGTCAATCATTCGGCGAGTTTAACGAAGCATTTAAACATTCGCGCAATCTAACACCCAAACAAATAGAAACCTCCGTGGTGGAAAATGGCGGCCGTGGAAAATGGCGGCCGTAGAAAATGGCGGCCGTGGAAGCCCCGACTGCTGCTGCCACCATTGAGCGTCAGACGCTCCGATTGCGACGACTCTGACCACTGGTCCGTACCTCCTCCTCCGCCTCCCCAGGTCCGCAAGGAACAGCTCCACTACCGCTACGAGGTGCAGAAGCTGATCAGCGAGGGAGGCCAGGGCCTGGTGCTGCAGTGCCTCGACCACAAAACCAAAACGCACGTGGCCGTCAAGATGCTGTCGTTGCCCCTGTGGTGAGTCCGCGGTGGCCCGCGCTCTCGGACAATAATCATCAAACGATTGGAGGCACCGCCGTGAACACTGCCACTGACTATGGACTAACTGACAAAATACTAACTGCCGTAAAACTTCTGCTATCTATAAACTAACAAAATCTTACCGTCATAAAACTGCTCCTAAACTATAAACTAACAGAATATTAACTGCCATAAAGCTACTGCTAAATATGAATTAACTAAAAAAATACTAACTGCCATAAAATTGCTGCTATGAACTAACAAATGTATAACTGCCGTAAAACTTACTGCTAACTATGAACTTACTTACGAAATAATAACCTGCCGTAAGACTACTGCTATGAACTAAAGTTAACGAAAATAATAACTGCCATACAACTATTGCTAACTATAAAATAAAAACTAACATACCCATGGAGACCCACGGAGACCCATAGAGACCCACGGAGACACCCAGATCCTTAGAGACCCACAGAGACACCCAGACCCAAAGACCCGCAGAGTAACCCGCCAGAGTAACCCACAGAGACACCCAGACCCTTAGAGACCCGCAGAGTAACTGGCAGAGTAACCGGCAGAGTAACCCC